>NC_079166.1:94339868-94527368 GCF_947568905.1 Ostrea edulis | reverse complement strand
GAATTAGAATTTATAGATTATCCTGTACAGCAGATTTATATGTAGACGTACATATCAAAGAAACAAAATGCGATGATGTAGGGATTTTATTTGAAGCACTACAAACAACAACATATAATTACGTATGAGGAAATGGGCTTTATAATTTATACCAATAAAGGATGTGATAGAAAAGATATAAAAAATGTGTTGGTCCTTATTTTCTCATTGAGCCCTTTTCCTGAAAATATTAATTAAAAACAACGAATTCTTAAAGTTTATCATAGCAGAATGCTGTGCAGAAAAATTAAAAACAGCCAAGTGGCTATAACTTTATCTGACTCATTGCCACAGGATATTGAAAACATTCCACGAAAGAGAATGATTTAAAGGCTTCACAAAAACTAACAAATTTGAAAAGGAACAGGAAAACCTAACCCAGTATATTTTTATCAGTTGGGATACGTTCCATTGTTTCAATAATTTGTCAAACTTCAAAGCAATATTGATAATGTGAGATAAATTCTACGTGATGTGGTGTTATCACTGGTAACTGTTATAGACGTTAAAAGCTTTTATATATATTTAGATATATGCTGATATGTCCTCTCAGTCTAGCATGATGTAATTGGTTCAACAAAGAACGACGACTCGTGATATGCATTACAAATATTGTATTGCACTGCAGAATTTCCCAAGAAAGAGCCACGATACGGTTGTAAACGTTATAGTTTGCCTGATAAAATTCATATTCATGTTTATCAGTAAGTCCTCTGATAAGAAATCGCTTTTAATTACAAGCAATAACAAATGACCCTTTAGTAAAAATAATCGTGTAGTCCACACACTAGAATCTAGTAACATCGCCTCCACATCATTATACATGTATCATAACAGGATACAATGTCTGTCGTGTAGACATGGTGACGTTTGTGAACTCGTCACGTAGAGGGATTTACAAATACCCGACAGTTCAATATTCTATCGCCAGTTTCCCTTAAAGCTATATAATCTGTCATTTCAAAACTATGCATGAAAATTATCCAATTATAGGAACGCATTTATCCATACCATAACAAACTGAGCGCGTTTGGTTTGATCGATAAATCGTTATAAATGACAGCTTAGAACACAGAATTCGTCAATGATTCAGAGCAGACGCATGTAAAATCCCTTTCATATCTGACGAGTTTGGGAAATTTCATCGCGTTCTATATACACTTAGCACATCGTCATTCATTCTGTTTCTGGTAGATTTCTTTAAACTTTAAGGAACGGATATAAATATTCTGTCGCTAAAGGGTCACCGTATCTTCCTATTAAGGCCTCATTACTTGGGTTGCCTCCTATCTTGACTTATGTCAATACATATCATAGATAGAGGCGTTTATCATTGTTTATCTGTCGCCCCCCTTTATTGCAATAGCCATATTACTGCATATATATTCTGAATGGATTTCTCTCTCTTTTCCCCCAGTAATCAAACGTTTTCATCAGTAGTCTGTTTAAGGTACGATTTTCCTGTTCCTGTCAACTCTTATGACTTAAGGTAGATCGATCCTCGTGTAATGTCATAGATGTTTGCAAAAATCTTTATCAAATTAAACTTTAACGGTAAAGAAATATATCTTTCAGTGAAATTTTATTCATTAGATAAAATGAAAGAATTGGTAAACTATTGATTTTGAAAAAGTTTATATTTTCCATAGATAATCAATTGTTTATAATAAAGAATTGTTGTCCAGGGCAATAACTCCCATACTGGTATTCCCTCTACTGTGTGCCTATTATTCAGTGTTCCCCTAATATCCACAATCAATTTAGAAATATTACTAACTAAGCAGGTTTCTTTAAAATGTTGCAAATTGACATTGAAAATTATAATTATAACAAATTTTTATCTGTTTGACTGAAATGTGTGATTTTCTTATGTTCACCTATACTTTTGTTTTTGTATGTCTGACATCTTCAAAAAGGTAACAATATATACATTTTTGTTGGTTATCAATCAAATTAAACTATATTGAATGGAAATCAATATTTTTTCGACTTTCAACCATTAATATTGATAAGCCACACAAGGATGGAACTACCTTATGGTATTTCATACATAACGAAGGGTATGTTACAATGTGAGTTGTAGTCATAGCAATATAGTTTACAGAACAGTGTCAACTACTTTTATCTTATTGTACATATAGATTTGTGATGAACTGTCGACACTCGACAAATCCCCTTTTGTTTTTAAATTCGTAAATATTACGTGTTGACCTTCATGATATTACCAAAATCAATTTCAGAAAAAATCACATAAGTAATTTATTTCCCATAAACTTAAACCTAAATTTAGATAATTTTGATAATTTTGACATCGAATAATTCGTAGTTGTTGTCAAACACATAATAACGCCTTGTCATTGATCAAAAATGAAATATGTATATTACACAAAAATACCCGAAGTTTATGGAATAAAGTTCTCTACAGTCATTACATTATTTTGGGGTTTTATTCAGCTAGCTATCATCAAAAGACACTACCAATGTTTCCTACTTACATTACATCTTTTCAATCGATAATGGAACAATTTTACATGGATGTAAAACCCATTTTCAGGAATGCATAGAGAAAGTAAATCCTTGCTACAGGTTGTCTCCGAACTTGACAATTTGTACTTTTTCAATTACTGATCCACAAAAGAAGCATTTCTTCATCCGGGTACATGTTACACATATCATGTGACCGCAGTTGACTATGACATGGCTTACTCTGCCATTGTCACAGCTTTTACAGACCAGCAGGCGTCTCATCTCCTCGTTTTGTTGTCGCATTTCATCCAGATCTAGAATAGAAACTGAACTCCAACCTCGGAATTTAACTACAACTTTAAAGATACCGTTATCATATTATACATCACTGAAACTTATAACAACACATGAATTATGAGGGAAACATTTTTCCGTTCACTATAAAGTATGTGGAATATTATACAATTATTGACATTTTAGGTCAATGTAGATCTCTATGTACCTGAGAAGTACGATACTAACAGAGGCCGGAGGTGAATTTATGCTTTTACATAAAGCATCATACTGACAGTGAAGATGTGTTATCATGTGACTTATTAAGTTATCATGTGACTTATTAAGTGAGGAAATCAAGATGTGTTTGTAAACCACTGATGTACTCAGCTTACAACATTTGATTGAATAATTTTCAAACTAGGTCAATGGTCAATGTCAATGTCACAAGGTCAATAAATCCGATACCGTTGGAAATGTTTTCTAATAAAAAATGCACATGCTTAATATCAAAACGGTACCTCTTACAATTTAAAAGATATAGCTTATATTCGAATTTTCTAAAAGTAGATCAAAGGTCAATGTAAAGGTCACCAGATGAACAATACAGATGCCAATGGAACGGTTGATTGTACATTGTTAAAAGATCCCGCTCGCGAATTTTTCATTCATATTGAGACATCACCATTACTTGTGAAAGGCAGCAAAAGTTGGACCTATGCTCGGCGCTTACGGCCTATGAGCAGGAAGGGATCTTTATCGTGCCAAACCTGCTGTGATAGGGGCTTCGGGTTTTGCTGTCTCATCCGAGGGACCACCCCATTTAGTCGATGTGTACGGCAAGCAAGGGTTACTGATGACCTATTATAACCCGGGTCCCCAAGGGACTCAATGGAAATGTCTTGCCACAAGAAATGCCCATACCAAATATGAAAGGTATCATTCTTATGGTGTAAAAGATATGACCAAGGTTAAAGTTTATTGCCACAAACAGACAGGCAGATAGAGACGGACGGATGTACAGACAGAGGAACAGACCAAACACTAGATGCCTCTGGATCTTCAATTCCACGGGCAGCAATGCATTGCACTTTCCAGGCGTAGCTAAAACATCGTAATGACTTAAATTGTCAGTTGTATTGCAATAACTACCTTCAGACATCGCCACGTTGTGTTGATTCTCTGCGCATGCGTGTGTTGGTCTTTTCAATCTGGCATTTGGTAGATTACCTTCCTGTTGCATTTTTTCGATTTCGTCCAGAAGGCACTGATCCGTTAGTACATGGCCTGGACCTGCAATCAAGCATCAAATTGGAATATTCTGACAAATCTGAAACCATAAAAACAAATCAGCACAATTGCAAGTCGGCTATTATCAAATCGGAAAGAAAGCATGACTTTTCATTTTTCTTAATACGTCCCTTCAAAAGTTTTCCATTCATCGTCTACAGCTGTATATGAAGTACTTCAGCTTTTACATCGTGACCTATGTTTGACACTCAGCAACATATTTACATTTTGAATTGAAAAAGATATTGCAATTGATTTGTCGTTTGGCATATTCTATCTGAACTACACCAACCCGCAACAGATGTAATATTTTTATTTACCATGTTTCTCGTGGATGCGGTCAATTGCTCTTCGAACGATTCGTGGCAGATATCCATGTCTCATAATATTTTGAGCAGCTTCATTCAACAAAACATTGTCCCTCTCGCTCTGAAAGACAATTCACATAAGTCATTTTAGCTTGTTCTGAAAGCATGGGGATTTCTATAATGCGTTTCATAAAAATACGAACATGGACTATAAATCACTTTTTGAATGAATACATACATTGCTACATACATCACTACACTCAGAAATCACTGGTTTTGGTTGGTCATCATTGTTGACGTCCCCAAGGAGAGAGGCGGCGTTCCACTGCCTCCCTCCACCGACATCAACATCGTGTGTAGACATTTCTTCCTCCGTAATATTGATGTAGCAAGATAAAACGCATTAAACTCAGCTTCGCCTTCTAAAAGAAAAAACATGACATTTAAATTTTGGTTTAATTTAAGTGTAAGCATTGTTGTACTGCAATTAAAGCAAATGTACCATATATGAACCATATATATGACGAGAAAAGAAAAATGTCAAAGAAAAATGTCAATCTGCGACATACATACATAACGTACAACATAATGGTATTTTTAGAACGCCCTATTTTCGTGATACCTCCCCTTTTAACAAATGTAATGCTCCTAAAAATAACCACAGCAGAACATGAGTTTGATTGACTTGCAATATAGCATGGGGGATCCATGCAAAGTGAAATTGTAAAACAGAAATAATTTCGTTCTGAAAACAGCCGAACATCTAGTTGAACTAAGCTATCCCCAAAATACCTGACTTAAAGTACGGACTACCCTTACTATTTTTCCACAGTGTAGGACCTGTACATGTTACATGGGTCGGATACATAGTAAGTTACATTGAAATCCACAAGAAATTAAAACGATTGTGATTGAGTATCTGGTGAATTCGTCTCTTGTGCTGCACCATAGAGATGTCATCAAACATTTCATAAGTTTCCTGTCATTTAAAATTGGTAGTGATGGCATTTCACCTGTTATGTGGCATGATCTAATAAACAAAATTAAATTTCATTTCACTGAAACTTTAATAATGAGCTATCTTACCGTCTACAATTAATCCCAACTTGTACACGAGAATGTGTAAACACCCTATAAATAAAAAATGGGAATACCAGACAAGTGTTAAAATAATGACACGTCAGACCGATCAATAGTTATTTTTATATTTTGAAACTTTACATTGTACTAATTTTAGATATTACCTCGACTGCTCACTGATATCCACATAAATGAGTTATACAAGTAGAGTTATCTTGTTAGTATAGTCAAAAGTATATTTGCTTTGTATGCATTTTCCCATTTATTCATCGGATTAATTGCTTACATTGTATAATTCACCAAACTAACTAGTGTTTTTCTTGAACCATATATATGACGAGTATCTTCATCGCCGACAAAGAAAAATGTCAATCTGCGACATACAGTACGGACCCCAGCGGAGGAAACACTGATATAGGCCTCTGTTTCACGAATATGTTGAACGCAGATGATCTTTAGTCAGTGATTTGTTTACCTGATCAAGATAAAGGGCTCACGGCGGGCATGACCAGTCAAATACGGAATGCTTACTCTTCCTTGGCACCTGATCCCACCTCTGGTGTGTGAAGGGGTCCTTGGTTGCCCTACTTTCAATTTTCTATTCTTTATAGGATTAATCATTGTTCGTTATTTACTTTTCAGAATAAATGACAGCTAAACGAACCGAATCCAGTGTTAAAATCTTCCCAAAGGGTTACAACATCGCCTTTAGATAATATGGAATGATAAAAAATGTATTCTTTGTAGTTATATTGAATTCTTGCGATTAGACGTCTTATGTACTGTTAAAATACTAATTATGGTCGTAGAATATGTACTGAGTATATCAAAACTGGAAAACATTATTACATTCTATGTCAAGCCCCTAATCCAAGTAGATTGCCTCACTGAGAGTGTAGGTTTTATCGTTAGATGGACTAAACACATGTAACAAGAAACAAGAGAACATTTCTAAAATAAGAAAACATCTATTTTCTATGTACATGTATCAATATTTGGTCTTAAAGTCTGTTATTTCATATTTATTGGTTGATAAATACAATATTATTGCAAATATTATTGTATAACATCTTATAAACATGCACATATCAGGTTTTTAATAATTAGTATATTCATTTATCTTTCGGGAGAAGTCCGGAAATATGTGAGCATATGTCATACTTTGAATTTCTTTTCATATCCTATTTCGGAGTCTATTACTGTAGAATTAATTCCCTGCATCAATGTCCCTTTGAACATTACCTGTAATTTGAAATTTTGAAATGCGGAAACATCGTCACTAAAAAAGTGTCAGTCCATTCTGAAACTGAATCTAATTTTCTCTCCAGTAAGAAAATTATAATATGAATACAAGTTGTGTCAAATCAGATTCATTGTGCTAGATAACAAAACGCAACGAGTCCTGCACACCACATAACGACACGCCTTGTTCATCGTGCAATATTCCTAGTTTCTTATTCCAGATTGGCCTTAACTCTTCTTTTCACCGTAGATTCGCAGACTGGACATGTCCGCATTGCTGGGCCACAGTCCGAGCAACAAACCAGATGACCACACGGCATGAATACGTACGATACCTGACTCTCAATGCAGACTTTGCACACAGTCAGATCTTTTAGTTTCTTGTGCTCATCTCTCAATTTTTCGATCTCTAGATAAACAGAAAGTATATATGAAGGCGAAGATAACGAACAGTGTTCAATCTCATAACATCTACAATAGAATTACCTACAACATAAGATAACGAACAGTGTTCAAGCTCATAACATATATCTACAATAGAATAACCTACAACATAAGGACATTGCTGAAACACATATTAATACATTATAGAATACATACCTGACATGATTTCCTCACCGAAATGACGGCACAATATGAGAACATTGCTGAAACACATATTAATACATTATAGAATACATACCTGACATGATTTCCTCACCGAAATGACGGCACAATATGAGAACATTGCTGAAACACATATCAATACATTATAGAATACATACCTGACATGATTTCCTCACCGAAATGACGGCACAATATGAGAACATTGCTGAAACACATATCAATACATTATAGAATACATACCTGACATGATTTCCTCACCGAAATGACGGCACAATATGAGAACATTGCTGAAACACATATTAATACATTATAGAATACATACCTGACATGATTTCCTCACGTCCGTGTTCCACGATTTTAAAGTAAAAATAGTTTTAGTTTCGCGTGTTCTAAATATAAACCATTCATCTCGCCTAACTTTAAATACTGGATTTCCCCGTTGCAGTATAAATAAGCGATCGATATATTGACACGATAAAAGGCTGACTGTTGCTCAGAAATAACAAAGGATAATAGTATATTTCTCTATAGCAAAAAAGTCTATTCTGATTGATGCAAACATTGAATTATTTAGAAAAACGACGGTGTGTTACATAGTGCATGTACTGTATGAATCGTTTGTAAAAAGTTGTGTAAAATATTCATTACTGTGAGGGTCACCACGCAAAAAAGACAGCAACTGAAAACACCAACAACAAATAACCTAACTCATAATAACAGCAACAGAATATCAAACGGCAGTAATTACCCTAGTTTCTGTGGAAACGAGGGGGTTATTTATATTCGGTCTTTCCTATCCCCCTCGTTTCTGTCCAAGCCTTCAAAAAGTATCTGGGAAATCAGTCGCGCTTCAGTTTGAATTTATTTCAGCTTACATTTGATGTGAATCGTTCGAAAACTTACATAAATCAATTTATGAATGATTTTGCCGCAAGGGGATACAAGTGAAACCATTCAATTCCACACTAAAGCAACGATAATCGTCGTCATTTCAAACACTACATCCTTTCGCTATCAAATTCGCCTCCATGATAAACAATGACTTCAGCGCATGCGTCACTTCATTTTGTAAAACACCTAGAGGCCCAAGAGGGGTGAAATGCCTTACTTTAGTCAATCGCACAAAAATCTAACTTTTTCAGTTCATTTGTTATTACACGCATCGTATTTTTATAAGTGGACATATTTTTCTGAATATGAAAATACAGAAACAATAAAGATAAAAAGGAAGTTGTTACATAAATTATTCTAGGCTAAGTGTTTGGTGGAATGAAAAATGTTCGATATTGTCTGAAATAAATGCGCATATTGTATTTGCTGTGCTGTTTGTTTTGAAAATGGCATTGTTGTAACAAAACAAAAACAATCAAACAAACAAACAAAAAATAAATAAATAAATAAATATTTTTTTTAAAAAGAAAAAAAGAAGTGTTGAAATAGATGGGATTGAATTTGATTGATCTCGATCATAATATCAGGCACGGATCTTGATTTTTAAAGAGAGGTGAACCAAAGGATTTGTTGAATGTTGTTGATACAATGTACCATGATATGTGTTTTGTACAGTGCACTTATTTTATCGTATGCATGCAGATTTATAAGTACGTTATCGATTAAAACATCCTTTAAAAAGGAATTTAAAATGACAAAAGTATTTACAATGTTCATTGATAAATGTTCAATGTCTGACAAAAAACTTGATTTACTTAGTCTTCATGAACACCCCCCCCCCCCTTAAATTTGATGATGTTGAAAATAATAATCAGGGCCACGGTGCATGAATATCAATGTCGGATTGCATAAACTTGCAGGAGTTTTGAAACCCTCCCCCATGAATTAATATTTAAAATTAAATTTTGATCCGGCATTCATCATTTGACATTTTCCCTAAAAGAGTTCAATTGATTATTTCGGATGCATGTGAATGAATCTCTTTGTTAGATAATTAATGTCCATCTGGATGTTGGGGTAATTGTTCATTAATGACACTCCAGAAAGTCTCTCCTTGCCCATTATGGAACGTAAGTACATCTTTACAAGTACGTGTTGAAATGAAAATGACCCTTCTGCTTTGCAGTTGGTAAAGGGTAAGGTGCAGCCGATGAAGAATTATAATTTCTGCGGGTTGGAAAATATCTTTATTGAATTCCAACAAGCATTCCACTTGGCATCAACTCAATCTACGACTGACCACTTCTGTTTCCAAGCGGTGACCTCATGTTGGAGAGACGTGGGTGATTGAAAGTGGTTTTCCCACATAAATAAACTCTCTATCTCTCTCTCCAAAATCAAAAGGGGGAATGCAACCCCCTCCCCCGTTGAGACCCGCCAATGAATGTATTGTTAAGTAGACTGAAATTAATCACCTTTTACTGATTTGCAGTTTAACAGTCTGTATAAACAAATAAAGTTCTTATGTCACAGGTTTGTTGTTCTGTCATAGATTCGTTCTTTTTCAATTCATGGTATGAAATTCCTTATAAGAAGAGCCCCCCCCCCCCCTCTCTCTCTCTCTCTCTAAAAAAGAAGGTATAATGAATAAATATAATAATAATAAAATAAAAATGAATGAATATATAAGGGGGAAAATAGACACACGAGATGCGGTTCTTTTAATATGATATTTAATCCCATTTCATGAATGCAGTACACACTGAGCAAATGGTCTTTTAATATTTTTTATTCCCAATTTTACTTATTTTGTTTCCAGTAATTCAACATTTTCATATTTAGAAGAATAATATAAGTCCATTCACAGAAATGAAAGGCAGTGCGTATGATGAGAAATAAACTGAAAAAGTTAGATTTTTGTGCGATTTACTGGTAGTAAGTCATTTCACCCCTTTTGGGCCTCTAGGTGTTTTACAAAATGAAGTGACGCATGCGCTGAAGACATTGTTTATCATGGAGGCGAATTTGATAGCGAAAGGATGTAGTGTTTGAAATGACGACGATTATCGTTGCTTTAGTGTGGAATTGAATGGTTTCACTTGTATTCCCTTGCGGCAAAATCATTCATAAATTGATTTATGTAAGTTTTCGAACGATTCACATCAAATGTAAGCTGAAATAAATTCAAACCGAAGCGCGACTGATTTCCCACATACTTTAAGACTGAATATAAATAACCCCCTCGTTTCCACAGAAACTATAATTACCCCTAAAGTTCACACGTCCTAGTCAAATTATAACGGATTTATGATAAACGTTATCTGTGCAATGTTGATATACAAACAGTAGACTTTTGGGTTTTGTCTTCTCATGTGGTAAGCCTTTGAATACACAGTTTCATAAGGATATAAAAACAGATCAGCTAACAAAGGAGCTCGTGTACATAGGAACTCCAATAGACTGTTAGAAGAGTACCTGATCTGATCACCACAGACTACGAAAATATTGTCAATGAGACACTCCAGGATATTTTTTTTTTCATCTTCAGAGTACTTGTGCGTGGTGTTTGACAAAATGATGTTCTGACCATGGATGACTGATCACTATATATGAATATTTCCTTTTTCCATTTTTTGATGCAGCAACTGTCTATGATTTCAGAAAGTCTAGACTTGTACATGTAATTTATCGTGAGGAATCGTCGTGTAAAGTGTTGTAAAGTCATACATTTTTATGTTGTTGATATGAGAAAAGTTTTGCGATTTCAAATTGACTGAAAGTTCTTTACATTTTTTGAGAATACTATACAGCGAGAGTAAAGAATTTATACAAAGAATTCTAAATGAAATGAACAAACACAGACCCCCGGAGGTTGGACCAGATGCCTGGGAAAGTAAACTTCTGTTGACCAGGTACACCTCCCGTGAATCCTCTATCTTGATCTGGGAAACTGTGTAACTCTTAGTAATAATCAATATGAAAACAGCAGCCTTTAAATTCATATGGAACACGTTTTACAGCATTCAACATAGTGGCAGGTTCTATTTGCAAACAAAAGCATTCTAAGGATCATAGAGGTTAAGAAAAGATAGGTTTAAACGACATTGTTGAATCCTTATAACCTCATAAAAGGTTGTAACTTCAAAAAAGGAATCCCGTGGGGATCCTTGTTAGAATAGATCCTCAGCACCCCTTGCTTGTCGTAAGAGGCGACTAGAGGGGGTTGGTCCTGCGGATGAGACTGCAAAAACCGAGGCCCCGTGTCACAGTAGGTGTGACACGGTAAATATCCCTTCCTGTTCAAAGGCCCTAAGAACCAAGCATAGGTCTAACTTTTGCAGTCCTTCACCGGCAGTGGTGACGTCTCCATATGATTGAACTATTCTCGAGAGGGACTTTAAACAATATTCAATCAATCAATCATGAAAGGTAAAGATAACAAACGGTGATCAATCTTCTAACTCCTAATAAGGAACACAAAACAAAGAGTTGGCCAAACACGGACCCCTGGACACACCTGAGGTGGGATCAGGTGCCTAGGAGGAGTAAGCACCCCCTGTCGACAGGTCACATCCGCCGTAAGCCCTTTATCTTGATCAGGTAAACGGAGTTATCAGCAGGCAAAGCCAGTACCCCAAGCACGGCCCAACAACAGGCATGAAACAAGTCAGACAGCACTCAACCCACCACAGGCTGCACTAGCAAACCAGACAACTATTACGATTACAGAATCTGCGAAATGCTGACTCTAAACGAGACTGCCGAAAGGGGGACAACAACTTGTCTGCCAGCATCTCATTTGTCAGTAGCCTGCGTTGATAAAATAAATATGTATTATAAGCAGGACATACTCTCGCGTATCTAATCAACTGAGAAACACAAACACCGCGTCCAGCTGAAAATGAAATTTAAGAAGTTGACTATGAAGAAGCTAAAATTGAGCCAATATTATGTATTGTTTAACGTCCGCTCACTCATATAGAGAGGTCACCGATGAAAGTTTGCAAAATTTAAGCCTATGCTCGGCGCTCACGGCCTTTGAGCAGGGAGTGATCTTCATCGTACCACACCTGTTGTGACACGGGATCTCAGTTTTTGTGGTCTCATCCGAAGGACTGCCCCATTTGGTCGCCTCTTACGACAAGCAAGGGGTACAGGGGACCTATTCTAACCTCGGTCCCCACGGGACTGCCTTCGTTTGACGTTAACGTGTGTTTAGTAAAACAACCTACGAATTGCAGAAGTGATACCTGATGCGAGAGAAATGATTGATTTCGATAACGCTGCCCTAACTTTCAGTTAAAAATTCCAGCAATGAAAACGTTAGGATGAGTACTTTTCTACTTGTAGACGTTCATTCCCAACATGTCAAGACAGCATTTCACCTAATGATAAGTTGCATTTGTAAATAAGATAATTATAACGACCATAAAATTTGCCTTTAAACCAGACTGTTGAAACCCCTGTAGTAACACCTCATTAGTCAGTAGCCTTAATGTTAAAATTAATCATACGCAGAACATGCTCTTGTGTATCGAATCAGTTGAGAGATATAAACATCATATGAAGGCGATATAAACATCATATGAAGGCGATATAAACATATGAAGGCGATAATGGAATATTCCCTCACAAATATGGAAAATTAAAATCAAAGGCCTTAAGGGCCTGAGAGTCGACTCTCTCTTCATCTGCTCGTCAATGTTTTGGAGAATATCTCTCATGGGGTACGGAAAGGGGTAGATTGAGTTGCAAGCCTTGTTATATATTATGAATCAGTGGGATAAGACATTTTTTAAAACGTGGATAAATTAGTGTTCTCTGATAATGATACGTGTATTTAAGCTTCCTGGAACATGAAAAAATCTATAAAGAGACACCATAGATCAGAGAGAAATATTTATTTGTGGTTCGAATTTCATCCATTGTTTACATATACGTTATAGTGCAATATCCTTGACCCAGGCGCCTATGGGTATATATTTTAACATAATGTATATACTTAAAGATAATTTACACTCTAGGCCAAGAGAGGAATTTTGAGAGTCATAATTCAAACAAAACATTGACTTGTCATGACATTATTTTCCTGAACAATTCTTGAGAAAAAAATATTTTCCTATATACTGTTTCCTAACACAACATCGGAAAATGTATTCATTGCACTCTCTTTGATCCCCTTTACAAGAAAAGGTAATCAGTATGAATCTGTGGTCCATCTGTATGTTTCAACAATGCACATATTCGATATTGAATTAATGAACATTACCGGCGAACATGTGAATCTCCGATGAGAAGCGACATACCAATAGTTAGCACACAGTACAAAGGTTGTAGTCATCAAAACTGAAGCACGCTCACAATTGACCACCCCATTTCCCATGCATGGCATCTAGCTCCTCCGAGGTGACGCTTTTTAAAATATGAAAAATACAGGTACCACAGCGATCAAATTACCTGATCCTGAAGGTTCAACGGAAATAAAGAATCGATTCGTGCAGAAGAGTTGATGTCAAAAGTAGTATTCCAAGGGGAAAAAGCAGGAAAACGACCATGATAACATAAATCTTCGATGAAATGTACGTAGATATTTTCACCCTATAACACAAATTTCGGTGAACACACACTATCAGTCTCTTCGCCAACTTCTGTAAACACACGATATTTTTCCCGCTAAAACGTCACGTGACAATGTTGAAATTAGACAAGTCGTTCTTGAAATAATATATTCATACGCGCTCACGTTGTCTAATAAACAGATCAGACAAAACATTTTAAAAGGAGAATTTGCTTGTTATGTCGCGCATAATCATAATCGGAATAGTTTTAAAGAGTATGGATAAGAAAGGAATGATATTTACCAAACAGTGTTGAAATTTCAACAACTAAAGAATAAGAACTATTTGCACGCGCATGATTATAAACACAGATAGTTTGTGTGACGCGGTAAATCCGCACGCCGTTGATAGCAAGGAGCATCTCGCTTCGCGAGCCGACTCAAAAATAAATTAAAACACAGCATGTCGACACACTATTTTCATCTTTATACACTTTTTATCTTAAAATTAAAAACAGTATTAACGATTTTCATTATTCGTGATGTTGGTGTTTTGTGTGTGATTTCCTTGTGACTTTACATCTATAATTTGTAAACACTAGAGGGAAGTGAATGCTGTTTGTGTGTTACTAAACTCGCTCTTAAAACAGTACAAAAATTCTCTTAAAACAGTACAAAAACGTCCCTTTGGTAGATAAATATCCTGTCCTACATTGGTTGTTAAAATATGAAAATCGAAAATTTGTGTATTTGTTTGTCTGTATATACGCATGTGGTTTTACATCCCATTTTTCACTCCGGGAGACGTCAATAGCTTTGGGTGAAGAGCTGGACATTTTTCACCTATTGTTTATAAGACATGTTGTTTATAAGAATGGCAACACCTCAGTAATATTATTAAATTGAATTTAATGAGTTGAATGACAGCATTATAAATACATGACTATTGAATGAACACATAATAGAATCACTATAATTCAATTGATAAGAGAGGACAACTTTACAGCAATATATATATACAACTAATGCTATCTAATGTTGGTGTACGATTACTTTGTTATCACAATAGAAAATCTAAATTCACAACTAAAACGCTGACTTCTTATCGAAACGTAAAAACACTCACACAGGATTAAGAACAAATTATTTTTTTCTTCAAAATTTAACACATCTCTATGTTTCCTGCTGCATCTGTCAAATACATACTATCAACAATAAATAATTACTATACAAGTCATAGATAATATCTATATCTGCTTATGAAATCATTGTTTCCTCTGACTAAATTCCACTTACTGAATTTTAGTGCGTTTAATATTAAGCAAAAAATAAATGGAATGCACTTGTCATCAAAATAAAAACAGTGGCTAAAAACAAAGTCTACCAAAAGCAAAAACATATGACTATTTAAAGATCTATCAGAACTACAAATTACACATGATGTAGCTTTTACAAGAATTAAAAATCTGTTTTCAACAATATATACAGTTTTTTGTACACATCAAGACGTAACCCCCTGAAAACTTGTAGTTTAGTCTCACGTTCGAGAGGGTTCAATCATTGTAATTTAATTGACTATCGATTATACATAATGTCAATAAGTTCAACTAATGCTAACATTAAAATATTTACATTTTATGGTGCTAACAACTCGAGACAATTACGTAAGATTATTTCAATGTTAGTTGTTTTAAGTCTCATTCGAAAAAAAAATTCTGGCATGCGACGTATAGCAACAAACAAACAATGCCTTACCACACGAGTACACGCTATCTACTGAATACTAAATAAATATCCTAAATGTGTTCTCCTACTTTGTGAGAACAAGTGAAGTGTGAAGAAAATTATCAAAGCATTAAATACAAATGACAAATTATTGTTAACAGTGAGGATGTATATCTCAGCTTGTGTATGTACAGTAAGAAACCCTTACACCTTTCTCTCGCAGCGACCAAAATCTGACCTCGTTGAAACCTTTCTCTCACAGCAACCAAAATCTGACCTCGTTGAAACCGACCAAAATCTGACCTTGCTGAAACTAACCAAAATCTGACCTCGCTGAAACTTTTCTCTCGCGGTGGCTAAATTTTGACCAGACCGACACGCACCGTCTAACAAAGTTTGATCTTTTTCACCAGGTGTTATCTTCCCCAAAAAATCAATCTGAAATATTTATTTAAAAAAAAAAAAGAAAATAATTTATTGAAATTGCAAACAAGAAAATTAAAGATTCGTGGTCTTCCACTTTTATTTTATTTTGGAGACGGCACTGAAATTTTCATTACATTTGGTAAAGAACTGCCACATGAAAATATGCTCCCTAAATATGAAGCCCAAAGTCAAAAGTATTTGCAACCTGATTGGCCAGGTTTAAAGTCTTTAGAGAGACTGGCAGACAGAAACTCATAGGAAAACGTATGTCCCTGTCAATGTGCATTCACAAAGAAAACAAAAAGCTTTAGACTAGTGTCTGAGAATACAAACTTTCAAAAGGATTGTCAGACAGACAGAAAGGTGGACAAATTGTCAACTGTACAAACTGATATTCTTCATCAGAAATGGTGGGGAGGACAACAAAAATAAATTTCTCTTTTCTCATGGTCCCGTTAATCAATTTACAGTATAATTAGAATTCTATTTTTAGTTTGAATGTTGAAAAGAAAATGCCTATAAAACTTATATATAATAAATTGTCCACTCCAATCCACAGAAATGTATGACTGAGCATGTTACAATGTACAGACAACCCTTCACTTTATTTCTGAGTACTAAGCAGAGGTTGTGTATAATTGTCTCGTCCACCAAACACACATCTCCCACACACTGTACACACATCTCTCACACACTGCACACACATCTCTCACACACTGTACACACATCTCTCACACACTGTACACACATCTCTCACACACTGTACACACACTGTACACACATCTCTCACACACTGTACACACATCTCTCACACACTCTACACACATCTCTCACACACTGTACACACATCTCTCACACACTGTACACACACTGTACACACATCTCTCACACACTGTACACACATCTCTCACACACTGTACACACATTTCCAAAACACATTACCATATAAAAACAAGAAGAAGCGTTGACAAAGAATATTTCAAAATGAGATAAATTTAGACTTTTCAGAATCAGAGTTCAAATGGTTTACAATAACCATTAAACGAATTTACTCCATATGTCATCATAGAGACATTACAAAATGAAAGTAGCAGGTGCTTGTACACACACTTACACAGTGACTTTGTCCAATCACAGCCTTTTTATTGGGACTTTAATCATTGTATTCATCTCTCCTTCTTCTCAATCACTTTATTGGCACTCTCTATGGGTAGGGGGTGCGCCTCTGTGTTAAACACCCACTTGTCTAGGGGGATGAGGGAGTCATCAGAGAACGTGAGATAGAGATATTTGAGAGTCTCTGCCAAGAAGAAGCTCTGCTGCACGTCGTCTTGTGACGGGTTCGACTGATAAACATCTCGGACTCCTGTGTATCCTCCATCCACTCGACAATTCTTTTCTAACGCCTAAAAATAAACAAAATATCTGATCAAAATAAACCTGTCATCCACTCTTTTCCCTTTACATCTTCAGCTGAAAACATTTTTTTTTTGGTCATATTGCAATTTGTTAGAAATTGCTTTTTGCTACAACTAAATGACAACTTATCAAGATATTTGAATAGTGAATATAACTTAATCTGTGAATTGAAAAATAGGGTTGTTTTTTTTTCACATAAAGATATAAATACATTTAGATCTATTTTTTTTCATATTACATAATATGTTTATTTAGTAAATTATAACTTAATGACTTGGAACTAATTATTAAGTGATTTCTCAATAGGTAAAAATGGCACAATGGGCTCCTAAAATAATTTCCCAGCTGTGCACATGTTAGTTTTCTCCTTTGATTTCCTGGGCTTTCCCACCTGTGTACATGCTAGTTTTCTCCTTTGATTATTTTCTGGGCTTTCCCAGCGGAGGCAAAGTTTGTTGAGTTTATAACTGATGCCACAATGTTTGTCAATGATTTTAATGGTTGTGAATTGGGAGATTGAATCTTAAAATACCTGCTATATTCGCCGAGCGCTCGGATCATGATAACGAGTAACAGTACACCCTGGGTGTCCATTTCTAAGTGTATATTTAATTACAAAACACGGAAAATCCACACCATGAAGTGGAAAAAAATGTCAAGATTATAGTTCAAATCTCCTTTCTAGCCTTTATCTACATTATCCATGACCCAAGTATTGATAATTGTACAAGAGGTTAACTTTTCTTGGCAATTTGAATAGGCCAAAATTAGCCCCCTGCTCT
Source organism: Ostrea edulis (assembly GCF_947568905.1). Taxonomy (NCBI): domain Eukaryota; kingdom Metazoa; phylum Mollusca; class Bivalvia; order Ostreida; family Ostreidae; genus Ostrea; species Ostrea edulis. The sequence goes on along the minus strand of NC_079166.1, from coordinate 94,509,264 downwards.
CCCCCTTTGATTTCATGATTTTGGCCTACAGTGAAAAGTAAAATTATACTCCTGCAAAATTTTAGTTCTGCACGGTAAAACTGTTTACAGTAACGTGATTTACGGTAAAGTGGTTTATAATAAAGTGATTTACAGTAAAGTGGTTTACAGTAAAGTGGTTAACAGTAAAACTCTTTGTGGTATACCTGAATAGCTTCCCAATTCCAGTCTCTATACTTCTGATCTTTGGTCAATCTCCACATGTAGAAGTGAGTTTCTACCACTTCTGGGCGCAGTATGTAATATTTCTCGTTCTGTCGGATCGACTTAGCTTCTGTGTTTCCATCGAACCTAAATGCCTCGGGACCTAATTTTGTCTCTGAAAGAGAGAGAGAGAAAGCATACAGTTATCGTAACCATTGAGCTAAGTCATTAAGCTGTGTATATGATGACTAATGGGACGTTCTTCTTGTTCAACAAAATATCTACACTGTTAGGCTAAACAAATTTGGAAGTTTGCTTCAGTAATCTTGAAAACATTGGTCCTACCTATATAGTGAAGCTTCTTTTTAGGAGGAAATTTTGATTGGGAAAGACCAACAGAAAAATGGCCAACTCAAATTAATTTACATATCTACTACCTTAAACACAACAAATTGAAACACTTTTACTTCACTACTGATTATGTTATTTAATCTTGATAGTAATATTGTTTTTCCTCTTACTTACAATATTTTGTAAATGACATTCTTCATGCTCAACAGAAACAAAGGAATGAAACAAAATTCAATTTACAAAAGTTTCTAATCTTGGCCTGAAATTTTGTTCCAAAAAGTTTATACTCAGTCTGCAAAATATGGTTACAGCGAACACACTTGTAATGAATTCAAATTTACAGTAAAGCATGGTTACAGTGAACACACTTGTAATGAATTCACACTTACAGTAAAACATGGTTACACTGAACACACTTAAAATGAATGCACACTTACAGTGAAGCACAGTCACAGCGAACAAGTTTATAATGAATTCACACTTACAGTAAAACACGGTTACAGTGAGCACACTTATAATGAATTCACAAGTAGTCAAACACGGTTACAGCAAACATGCTTATAATGAATTCACACTTACAGTAAAACACAGTTACAGTGAACACACTTATAATGAATTCACACTTACAGTAAAACACAGTTACAGTGAACACACTTATAATGAATTCACACTTACAGTAAAACACGGTTACAGTGAACACTCATAATGAATTCACACTTACAGTCAAATACAGTTACAATGAACACTTATAATGAGTTCACGCTTACAGTAAAATACGTGTGATTTACCTGAAATTGTGTAAGATTCATGACAGGCGTTTGATATCTACAGGTGTGTAAATTACCTGATCTTGTGTAAGATAATGACAGGTATTTGATATCTACGGGTGTGTAAATTACCTGATCTTGTGTAAGATAATGACAGGTATTTGATATCTACCGCTATGTAACTTACCTGATCTTGTATAAGATTAATTACAGGTGTTTGATATCTACAGGTGTGGTTTACCTGATCTTGTGTATGATGCATGACAGGTGTTTGATATATACAGGTGTGTAACTTACCTGATCTTGCATAAGATTCATGACAGGTGTTTGATATCCCGGCACCCAAGTTCATATACTTTTCTTCATTATCGGAGTACTTGGCTCCTAATGCAAACATGCCACCTGAAAATAACAAGACGCCCATGGGCCACATCGCTCATCTGAGTCACCTTGGCCCATATCTGAAGACTTTCCATATATATTTGCATGTAAAACCTTAGTCCCTATTATGGCCCCAACTACCCCTGGAGGCCACGATTTTTGCAAACTTGAATCTACACTACGTCAGAGAGCTTTCATGTAAATGTCAACTTCTTTGGCTCAATGGTTCTTGAGAAGAAGATTTTTAAAGATTTTCCCTATATTTGTATGTAAAACTTTGAATCCCCTCCTTGTGGCCCCATCCTACCCCGGGAGCCATGATTTGAACAAACTTGAATCTGCACTATGTCAGAAAGTTTTCATGTAAAAATCAGCTTTTCTGGCTCAGTGGTTCTTGAGAAGAAGATTTTCCTATATATTTGTATGTAAAACTTTGATCCCCTATTGTGGCCCCATCCAACCCCCGGGGCCCATGATTTCAACAAACTTGAATCTGCATTATGTCAGGAAGCTTTCATGTAAATCTCAGCTTTTCTGGCTTAGTGGTTCTTGAGAAGAAGATTTTTAAAGTTTTTCCCTATATATTTGTAAAACTTTGATCCCCCCACTTGTGGCCCCATCCTACCCCTGGGGGCCATGATTTGAACAAACTTGAATCTGCAATATGTCAGGAAGCTTTCAGGTAAATTTCAGCTCTTCTGGCCCAGTGGTTCTTGAGAAGAAGATTTTTAAATGACCCCACCCTATTTTTGCATTTTTGTGATTATCTCCCCTTTGAAAACGACATGGCCCTGGATTTGAACAAACTTGAAAGCCCTTCACCCAAGGATGCTTTTGGCCAAGTTTGGTTGAAATTGGCCCAAGTGGTTCTGGAGAAGCCCAAAATGTGAAAAGTTTACAGATGGACGGACGGACGACGGACAGAATGTGATCAGAAAAGCTCACTTGAACCTTCAGTTCAGGTGAGCTAAAAACAGAATAACGTGTCTAGACATTTATAGTCATAGTGTTTACATGTAGCAGTATGTGACAGAATACACACATTAATGTGCACCAGTATCTCGTAAATTACAAAACAAATGAACTGCATGTTTGATGTGATGTACTTAGTTTATCTCTAGCTGTTGCCATGATATGTTTGATTGTGTGCATTAAAAGATCCAAATATCCAACATTTCCATCACCAACACAACAAAGAATACATATACAGACCTGCAAAACAGCCTAGATGGTCCATTTTATTCTCCAGTCTTCCAGATTTGTATTCAGCCACGTACGTCAGCCCACCTGGAGACTTTTTCACAAGCTTCTCCGAGATGGCCTACAATGACCAGGTATCAATAAAGATTTATAATAGAGGTTTTTTTCACAAGCTTCTCTGAGACTGCACAGATTCAGATCTCAACAAAGATTTACACTGCAGCATTTGTTTTCCACAATATATCATATAATCAAGATACATTTTATCACATAAAAGATCGCTATGAGCAGCCATGTCCCCCAATGCCGCAAAAAAGTGAAGCACGAATGTTTCATAACTCCTGTAAAATTTGTCAAATCAAAATGACGGCGCAATATGATCAGGCCAAAAAGAAATATATGTTGGTTTCCACTTTCCCGACAGACCCTAAAAATTTCTGCTGACGCTAACACATATTTTTCCGCTCTCATATCTAAATTTCAAACGTGATATAAAAATAGTGATCGTGATCTTACACACAAGAACCATAACCACGGCTAAGGCTAATCACTGCTGAGATTTGGCTTGGCTGTATAGTCACTGCTGAGATTTGGCTTGGCTGTATTTTCACTGCTGAGATTTGGCTTGGCTGTATAGTCACTGATGAGATTTGGCTTGGCTGTATTTTCACTGATGAGATTTGGCTTGGCTGTATAGTCACTGCTGAGATTTGGCTTGGCTGTATTTTCACTGCTGAGATTTGGCTTGGCTGTATTTTCACTGCTGAGATTTGGCTTGGCTGTATTTTTGTTTGACTTGGCTGGATTTTTGGAATAAAGCCGTTGCCGAATATCAGAACAATCCTTCATAAATCAAATTTATAAGTCAACTTCAGCCGATGCAAACAATTATCATGCACCGGTTACTTGACAACAATGCTGTCTGCTTCAGTTAAGTTATTAGTATAAAATACGAACTTTCCATCACTTACCGTTTAGGCTAGTTGTGTTAACTACAAAATTAAAACAACCATTTGCTTTGTTTACAGAAATGTTTTGTTTTATCATATAACTTTTATTTGATTACTAGATAATCTATTCACTGTATTTTATGCATAGTAGAATACTAAATCATTCAAAAATATTTCAACCTATGAAATCAAAAACAAAAAAACCTACGTACCTACCGACCCTTAGAAATTTTGAGGTGAAAGTGGAAACCAACATATATATTTCTTTGCCTTAATTGCATATGATGACTGACAATCCCACAAAATTTGAACAAAATCAGTTGAGCAGTTTCAAAGGATTCAAGTGGAACGGACAGGGCCAAACAAAAATCAGTCTGCAAACAGGCAATACAAAATGCTGATAGATGGGACAGGTGCTTCCTAAGTCATGTGACTTTGACATTTGATCTACTGATTTTACAATGCTTAGGTAGGTGTCTTCTTTTAGCCTTCAGGAACTCATAGACAAAATCTGACAACTACGCAAGATATTACATAAAAGTATGATGGACAGATGGACAAATGGAGAGAACAACGGACAGAAACTGTGATTACTATACACAGGCAAATGTGCCTCGCATGAATTTCATGTGAAATTCACATGAATTTCATGTGAAATTCACATGGATTTCACATGAAAATTTCTATGCGAAATTCATGTTAAAAGAGCATAAAATGTGAATTCACACGAAAAAAAATTTCACGTGAAAATCAAAATCACATTAAAATTTTCGCAAGGAACCAATATGAAAAGTGATATAACACGTGAAAAGTATTTCACGTGAATCACTTTTCATGTGAAATTCACATGAAATTTATGTGAATTTCACGTGAAAGGTTCATGTGAATTTCATGTGAACAGCATTTCACCTGAAAATCATGTGAGGCACATTTGCCTGTGTAGGGCACCTGAGTTATATACACAATGCTTGTTATAAATGTTACATACCTGTGATTTCTACACCTGAGTTATATACACAATGCTTGTTATAAATGTTACACACCTGGACAGCCTCATCATACATTTTCTTGGCCATTTCGTCTTTCTTGCCAGATTGCAGCCATGATTTCAACAGGTACTCATAGAAACTGTCTCCCAGGGCCCCAATAGCTGTGTGACCTATAGATAAATAATTCAATCAAAGTACTGAAAGTACTGAAAATAAATAACTTACAAATACAGTCACCTGTATCAAACTGTCCCCCGGGGTCCCAATAGCTGTGTGAGCTACAGATGTATAGCTTACAAACAAAGTCTTTTTGTAACAAGTATCTATTTCATTTATGTCAGATTTATATTTCCTCATTCCATACTACATGTTAAATAAAACAATGAAGATTGGTTGGGTTTCTATAAATAGGATTGTTTAAAATAAAACAATGAAACAGAACAAGACATTCTTGTCCCTGACCATGATGTTGACTTTCATTAAATTTGACCTTCAGTTATCAATTAACATTGTACGCGACCTTTCATTTCAGTAAGGATGATGTCTCAGTCTTGTATAATTCAAAGGTAATGATCAATACTAAAGCTACAGAGCACAGAACTATTCCTCTACACCAAATCTTGGGTTTCTTAGTACTATTTGTAGGGACTTATCAGTGATTAGCACATCCCTATCTGTATATTATAACCCACGTAGACCATTTATAATGATGTAGCAAACGGTCACACAAACCTCGCCAAAATTCTATTTTTAGTAACAAGTCCCTCCATTCTCTGACAGTTTGACTTACTTTGGCCCCATCGCCCGGTCCGCGGGTTCAGGTAATTGGGATACAGACCATTGGGTTTCTCTATGCTGTTCAGGACCTCCCGGATCTTCATAACCTACAAGTCAAAGTTCCGTAGTTAGTTTTCAAAATCTGTTCCATCACTGAAATCTAAATGGCACACTCCATGTAAATCTACAAGCTATTTAAATGACCACTATATATCAAAATACAAAGGGAAGCTACTCTGTTGTCATTATGATACTAAACGACTACAGAATGAAACAGTTTCCATCACAACCACATTCAAATCTCTCTAGAGAAAGACACCAATGGAAAAGTGAAAACAACTACATTTAAATCTCTCTAGAGAAAGATGCTGGTGGAAAACTGCCAACACAATATTGTTCAATTTCTTCATCAAATATATTCATGTATGTACATCTCTATCTGTAAAAATATTCATTGCTGTTAGAGGTAGTCATTTGATATTGTTACACAGTAGTCAGATGGTTATTATTTTGTGAGACGTTACTTTCACAAGGATGTATTTATTCATAAGACATAACTTTTGTCAATCACTATCTATTGCTTAAGTCTTCTAAAATTACAATTTTATCTACGAAAAATATTGATTGATTGTTTATTGATTGGTTGTATATTGATTGATTGTTTATTGATTGATTGTTTATTGATTGATTGTTTATTGGTTGGTTGTTTATTGATTGATTGTTTATTGATTGTTTATTGATTGATTGTTTATTGATTGTTTATTGATTGATTGTTTATTGATTGATTTATTGTTTATTGATTGATTGTTTATTGATTGTTTGTTTATTGATTGTTTATTCATTGATTGTTTATTGATTGTTTATTGATTGTTTGTTTATTGATTGTTTATTCATTGATTGTTTATTGATTGTTTATTGATTGGTTGTTTATTGATTGGTTGTTTATTGATTGATTGATTATTGATTGATTGTTTATTGATTGATTGTTTATTGATTGTTTATTGATTGGTTGTTTATTGATTGATTGTTTATTGGTTGTTTATTGATTGATTGTTTATTGATTGATTGTTTATTGATTGGTTGTTTATTGATTGATTGATTATTGATTGGTTGTTTATTGATTGTTTATTGATTGTTTATTGATTGTTTGTTTATTGATTGTTTATTCATTGATTGTTTATTGATTGTTTATTGATTGGTTGTTTATTGATTGGTTGTTTATTGATTGATTGATTATTGATTGATTGTTTATTCATAGATTGTTTATTGATTGTTTATTGATTGGTTGTTTATTGATTGATTGTTTATTGGTTGTTTATTGATTGATTGTTTATTGATTGGTTGTTTATTGATTGATTGTTTATTGATTGGTTGTTTATTGATTGGTTGTTTATTGATTGTTTATTGATTGATTGTTTATTGGTTGTTTATTGATTGATTGTTTATTGATTGATTGTATATTGATTGATTTTTTATTGATTGCTCGGCGCTTACGACCATTGAGCAGGGAGGGATCTTTATCGTGCCACACCTGCTGTGACATGGGACCTCGGTTTTTGTTGTCTCATCCGAAGGACGTAGTCTAAACTAAGTAAAAGTTGTAAAATGCAAGAAATAAAGTGTTGGATGAGCAGTTGAATTCTTATGTAAATTGACATCTTTAAAATGCTTCAGCACACTGGTGACCTGGAAGCATGTACTTCAAGCATACTATTAATCCTGATGTGTCGGGGCAGGTGAAGGTCACTGATGTGTCGGGGCAGGTGAAGGTCACTGATGTGTATGGGCTGGTGAAGGTCATTGATGTGTCGGGGCAGGTGAAGGTCACTGATGTGTCGGGGCAGGTGAAGGTCATTGATGTGTATGGGCAGGTGAAGGTCACTGATGTGTATGGGCTGGTGAAGGTCATTGATGTGTCAGGGCAGGTGAAGGTCACTGATGTGTATGGGCTGGTGAAGGTCACTGATGTGTCGGGGCAGGTGAAGGTCACTGATGTGTTGGGGCAGGTGTGGTCACACTGACTGTCTTTTTCTGAGTCAAATATAAAATATATAATTTTGGGCATCACGAAAAAAATGAAATTGTACAAAAAATGTTGGAATTACACTTTGGGAGCATCTAAACAAAAATCCAACTAGGGGGTGGAGGGTTTCTACAAACCCCAGTCTTGATTGGGGGTGGAGGGTTTTTATAAACCCCAGTCTTTATTGGGGGTGGAGGAGAGTCACTATAAACCCCAGCCTTTTTGTGGGGGTGAAGGGTATCTATAAATCCCAGTCTTTATTGGTGGAGGAGGGTCACTATAAACTTCAGCCTTCATTGGATGGAGGGTCTCTCTCTATAAACCCCAGCCCTCAATTTTTTTTCACTCTACCTGGCAGGACTAGTCAGCCATTTCACTACACTTAGGTTTCACAAAAAATCTTAAACATGAAGTCTGAGTTTTCTTTTTTATGAGCAGTCAAAATTTGAGTAAAATCTCAGACTTGGGTCCAACTTTCCATTTATTAAGTTGGGTTTTTTTTGTGTTGAGAAATCCAGACCAGTTCTCTGGACTTTTATCTTCAAAAGCCGTTACATCTTATCCTGGACACCACTTCATTGACATCGAACAGCTATTTCAATATAGAAACTTACAAAAACTTTAAAAATCCGTGTTTATATAACGTTATCTCTCAATACAGGATGATTATTTACACACACCACTTGACGTGTCGGCTGTCACAGTATCATAGTATTGTGCTGACTCTTCATTTATAAGTCTCGATAAACTGAGTAAAGTTCAAAATGATATAATCATGAGGCATAATCACTGAGAAGCAGGTAGGTGGTTTTTCATCTCTCATACAAACATATTCATTTGGAAAAATATGTTTAATTAGTCACCATAATGAAATAGATAAGTTTTGTTTACAGGTTAGTGTCAACTTAAAACCCATGTCTCATGGATCCATTATACAGCGCCCAGGACATGCTGCGCTGTGACTTATGCGACACTCCTGTACCCCCGATGTACTGCGACCTTTGTGAGGTCAAACTCTGCAAGGCCTGTGTCGGGGAGCATATCTCAGATTTATCCAAAGAACATAAAGTTGTGCCATTCACACAACAACCCCACCAAAAATGTCACACCGATAAAGACTGCGAGTTCTTCTGTGAAAACTGTGAGCTTCCTGTCTGTTTAACCTGCGTCACCTCTGATACACACCTAGGGCATAAGTTCACGCATGCTCTGCAAAAACTTCACAAAAACAAACAGGATTTACAGAGAGACTTAAAGGAACTTGAGGAAGAGATTTGTCCAAAATATGAAACAATTGCTTCAGATGTCAAAGCTGAAAAATCCAACTTGGATACTCGTTACGTAAAACTGATAACAGCTGTCGACCAACAGGGAGACGTCTGGCACCGAGAGATCACCGCCATTGTCAACCAATGCAAATCTGACATTGAGGAAATGAAAACCGAACACTTGGCCATTTTAAACAATCATGCAGATGAAATCACACACAGCATTACCGAACTCAAACAGATAATTCTAGATCTGAAGAAAATACAGGACTCCGAAGATTTCTTCCGAGCCTTCGCATACAAATCCAGAAATTCTAAATTCCGAAGATTACCTCCTAAAGTTATATCTCCCAGTTTCTCTCCTCATGAAATAAACACAGATCGGCTCCAGGAAATGTTCGGTTCTCTGTCGCCATTATCCATTAACACAGAACATGGCGACACAATGAAGTCAGCAGAAGCTGTATCGCCTCCTCCAGTCAAACCACTGCTTGATGAACCGCGACTCACCGACTCTATAGACACTTGGCATCTAGGATTACGCAGTGTTAGCTGTCTCATTGATACAACATTCTGGATATCGTCGGAAGACTGTTTCCTCGATCTCTACGACCTCCAGGGCAAACTACTGAAGTCGATCCAAACCAAGTCAGGAAACACACCAAAGGATATTACAGTGACACAGCGGGGGGATCTTGTTTACACGGACACGGAGTCACGAACTGTCAACATCGTACAATATAATCGTGTACGAGAAGCACTCAAACACTGGGAAATTAAGCCTGGCCATGTCTGCCGCTCCTCCGCCGGTGACCTTCTGGTTATCATGGACAGTGATGATGGCTGCACCCCATCTAAAGTTGTCCGTTGTTCCGGTACTGCAGAGACACAAACCATTCAGTTTGATGATCTGGGCCGTCCTCTCTATTCATCTGGTTATTATAAATACATCAGTGAAAATAGGAACCTGGATATCTGTGTGGCTGACAATGATGCTGAAGCAGTAGTGGTGGTCAATCAGTCAGGAAATCTCCGATTTAGATACACTGGTCATCCCTTTAATACCAAGCAATCATTTGATCCAGTCGGCATCACTACAGACAGCCAGAGTCACATCCTGACATCAGACTGCAAGAATAACCGTATCCACATCCTAGATCAGGACGGACAGTTCCTCCGTTACATTCACAACTGTGATTTACGCGATCCATGGGGTTTATGCGTGGACACTGCAGACAACCTCTTTGTGGCTGAGTATGAGAGTGGTAAAGTGAAAAAAATAAAATACACATAAATTGTAGAGGTGTGAATTGTATTCTTAGCAACTGTTAAGAACATGAAATTCAATGAATATCATAATAAGTCTTAGGGGGGGGGGGGGGAATAAAAAATGGAAAAAAACAAAATTTGTTAGAGAGAAACATGTTGTTCCCTTGACAGGTTACTTATGATAAAATGAAAGCGAATAAAGCCCAGAATTATTACATGACATGTGTAACAATGCGCTTCATGAAGTATGCCGGCATCACAGCTAGTTCATACCTTCATGTATTTTCAAAAATGAGATTAGTTTCTTAAGTATTTCCTTCATCATGAAAGATATGGGGTAACATACGGTGAACAAACTGTGATTATCTGACATCATGAAAGATAAGGGGTAACATACGGTGAACAAACTGTGATTATCTGACATCATGAAAGATATGGGGTAACATACGGTGAACAAACTGATTATCTGACATCATGAAAGATATGGGGTAACATACGGTGAACAAACTGTGATTATCTGACATCATGAAAGATATGGGGTAACATACGGTGAACAAACTGTGATTATCTGACATCATGAAAGATATAGGGTAACATACGGTGAACAAACTGTGATTATCTGACATCATGAAAGATAAGGGGTAACATACGGTGAACAAACTGTGATTATCTGACATCATGAAAGATATGGGGTAACATACGGTGAACAAACTGTGATTATCTGACATCATGAAAGATATAGGGTAACATACGGTGAACAAACTGTGATTATCTGACATCATGAAAGATATGGGGTAACATACGGTGAACAAACTGTGATTATCTGACATCATGAAAGATATGGGGTAACATACGGTGAACAAACTGTGATTATCTGACATCATGAAAGATATAGGGTAACATACGGTGAACAAACTGTGATTATCTGACATCATGAAAGATATGGGGTAACATACGGTGAACAAACTGTGATTATCTGACATCATGAAAGATATAGGGTAACATACGGTGAACAAACTGTGATTATCTGACATCATGAAAGATATGGGGTAACATACGGTGAACAAACTGTGATTATCTGACATCATGAAAGATATGGGGTAACATACGGTGAACAAACTGTGATTATCTGACATCATGAAAGATATGGGGTAACATACGGTGAACAAACTGTGATTATCTGACATCATGAAAGATATGGGGTAACATACGGTGAACAAACTGTGATTATCTGACATCATGAAAGATATGGGGTAACATACGGTGAACAAACTGTGATTATCTGACATCATGAAAGATATGGGGTAACATACGGTGAACAAACTGTGATTATCTGACATCATGAAAGATATGGGGTAACATACGGTGAACAAACTGTGATTATCTGACTTCATGAAAGATGTGGGGTAACATACGGTGAACAAACTGATTATCTGACATCATGAAAGATATGGGGTAACATACGGTGAACAAACTGTGATTATCTGACATCATGAAAGATATGGGGTAACATACGGTGAACAAACTGTGATTATCTGACATCATGAAAGATATGGGGTAACATACGGTGAACAAACTGATTATCTGACATCATGAAAGATATGGGGTAACATACGGTGAACAAACTGATTATCTGACATCATGAAAGATATGGGGTAACATACGGTGAACAAACTGATTATCTGACATCATGAAAGATATGGGGTAACATACGGTGAACAAACTGTGATTATCTGACATCATGAAAGATATGGGGTAACATACGGTGAACAAACTGTGATTATCTGACATCATGAAAGATATGGGGTAACATACGGTGAACAAACTGTGATTATCTGACATCATGAAAGATATGGGGTAACATACGGTGAACAAACTGTGATTATCTGACATCATGAAAGATATGGGGTAACATACGGTGAACAAACTGTGATTATCTGACATCATGAAAGATATGGGGTAACATACGGTGAACAAACTGTGATTATCTGACATCATGAAAGATAAGGGGTAACATACGGTGAACAAACTGTGATTATCTGACATCATGAAAGATATGGGGTAACATACGGTGAACAAACTGTGATTATCTGACATCATGAAAGATATAGGGTAACATACGGTGAACAAACTGTGATTATCTGACATCATGAAAGATATGGGGTAACATACGGTGAACAAACTGTGATTATCTGACATCATGAAAGATATGGGGTAACATACGGTGAACAAACTGTGATTATCTGACATCATGAAAGATATGGGGTAACATACGGTGAACAAACTGTGATTATCTGACATCATGAAAGATATGGGGTAACATACGGTGAACAAACTGTGATTATCTGACATCATGAAAGATATGGGGTAACATACGGTGAACAAACTGTGATTATCTGACATCATGAAAGATGTGGGGTAACATACGGTGAACAAACTGTGATTATCTGACATCATGAAAGATATGGGGTAACATACGGTGAACAAACTGTGATTATCTGACATCATGAAAGATATGGGGTAACATACGGTGAACAAACTGTGATTATCTGACATCATGAAAGATATGGGGTAACATACGGTGAACAAACTGTGATTATCTGACATCATGAAAGATATAGGGTAACATACGGTGAACAAACTGTGATTATCTGACATCATGAAAGATATGGGGTAACATACGGTGAACAAACTGTGATTATCTGACATCATGAAAGATGTGGGGTAACATACGGTGAACAAACTGTGATTATCTGACATCATGAAAGATATGGGGTAACATACGGTGAACAAACTGTGATTATCTGACATCATGAAAGATATGGGGTAACATACGGTGAACAAACTGTGATTATCTGACATCATGAAAGATATGGGGTAACATACGGTGAACAAACTGTGATTATCTGACATCATGAAAGATATAGGGTAACATACGGTGAACAAACTGTGATTATCTGACATCATGAAAGATATGGGGTAACATACGGTGAACAAACTGTGATTATCTGACTTCATGAAAGATATGGGGTAACATACGGTGAACAAACTGTGATTATCTGACATCATGAAAGATATGGGGTAACATACGGTGAACAAACTGTGATTATCTGACATCATGAAAGATATGGGGTAACATACGGTGAACAAACTGTGATTATCTGACATCATGAAAGATATGGGGTAACATACGGTGAACAAACTGTGATTATCTGACTTCATGAAAGATATGGGGTAACATACGGTGAACAAACTGTGATTATCTGACATCATGAAAGATATGGGGTAACATACGGTGAACAAACTGTGATTATCTGACATCATGAAAGATATGGGGTAACATACGGTGAACAAACTGTGATTATCTGACATCATGAAAGATATGGGGTAACATACGGTGAACAAACTGTGATTATCTGACTTCATGAAAGATATGGGGTAACATACGGTGAACAAACTGTGATTATCTGACATCATGAAAGATATGGGGTAACATACGGTGAACAAACTGTGATTATCTGACTTCATGAAAGATGTGGGGTAACATACGGTGAACAAACTGATTATCTGACATCATGAAAGATATGGGGTAACATACGGTGAACAAACTGTGATTATCTGACATCATGAAAGATATGGGGTAACATACGGTGAACAAACTGTGATTATCTGACATCATGAAAGATATGGGGTAACATACGGTGAACAAACTGTGATTATCTGACATCATGAAAGATATGGGGTAACATACGGTGAACAAACTGATTATCTGACATCATGAAAGATATGGGGTAACATACGGTGAACAAACTGTGATTATCTGACATCATGAAAGATGTGGGGTAACATACGGTGAACAAACTGATTATCTGACATCATGAAAGATATGGGGTAACATACGGTGAACAAACTGTGATTATCTGACATCATGAAAGATATGGGGTAACATACGGTGAACAAACTGTGATTATCTGACATCATGAAAGATATGGGGTAACATACGGTGAACAAACTGTGATTATCTGACATCATGAAAGATATGGGGTAACATACGGTGAACAAACTGTGATTATCTGACATCATGAAAGATATGGGGTAACATACGGTGAACAAACTGTGATTATCTGACATCATGAAAGATATGGGGTAACATACGGTGAACAAACTGTGATTATCTGACATCATGAAAGATATGGGGTAACATACGGTGAACAAACTGTGATTATCTGACATCATGAAAGATAAGGGGTAACATACGGTGAACAAACTGTGATTATCTGACATCATGAAAGATAAGGGGTAACATACGGTGAACAAACTGTGATTATCTGACATCATGAAAGATATGGGGTAACATACGGTGAACAAACTGTGATTATCTGACATCATGAAAGATATGGGGTAACATACGGTGAACAAACTGTGATTATCTGACATCATGAAAGATAAGGGGTAACATACGGTGAACAAACTGTGATTATCTGACATCATGAAAGATATGGGGTAACATACGGTGAACAAACTGTGATTATCTGACATCATGAAAGATAAGGGGTAACATACGGTGAACAAACTGTGATTATCTGACATCATGAAAGATAAGGGGTAACATACGGTGAACAAACTGTGATTATCTGACATCATGAAAGATATGGGGTAACATACGGTGAACAAACTGTGATTATCTGACATCATGAAAGATATGGGGTAACATACGGTGAACAAACTGTGATTATCTGACATCATGAAAGATAAGGGGTAACATACGGTGAACAAACTGTGATTATCTGACATCATGAAAGATATGGGGTAACATACGGTGAACAAACTGTGATTATCTGACATCATGAAAGATATGGGGTAACATACGGTGAACAAACTGTGATTATCTGACATCATGAAAGATAAGGGGTAACATACGGTGAACAAACTGTGATTATCTGACATCATGAAAGATATGGGGTAACATACGGTGAACAAACTGTGATTATCTGACATCATGAAAGATATGGGGTAACATGCGGTGAACAAACTGTGATTATCTGACATCATGAAAGATATGGGGTAACATACGGTGAACAAACTGTGATTATCTGACATCATGAAAGATATGGGGTAACATGCGGTGAACAAACTGTGATTATCTGACATCATGAAAGATATGGGGTAACATACGGTGAACAAACTGTGATTATCTGACATCATGAAAGATATGGGGTAACATACGGTGAACAAACTGTGATTATCTGACATCATGAAAGATATGGGGTAACATACGGTGAACAAACTGTGATTATCTGACATCATGAAAGATATGGGGTAACATACGGTGAACAAACTGTGATTATCTGACTTCAGACCTGGAAATCCAAACAAGAAGTGCTCTCATCTCACCAAAGAATCAATAATTCAACCCTGAGGGTCAAGGTCACATTTAGATACCTGGCTTTCCTACTAGCTCGATCAGTAAAGCACTGGACTGTTTTGTTAAACGCGACAGGTTCAATCCTCAGCATTCATATACTTAGACGCTGTCACTTCTGACTTCCACGAGAGTGACTGCCCCAGGAGCTACACCCCAAAGGCACTGGCACTCCGGAGAGTCAGGAAACCTTTCTCTTCTCTCTCTCCCTGGAGGGGGACAATGTCACGGTGGTAGTGTTAGATACAGGGCCTTTATACTAGCTCTCGCTAGAGGGCTTACCCAAATTTCCCTCCACTGGTACAGCGCTGGACTGTCGTGACAGAGGTCCTCAGTTTGATCCTTATCAGAGACATACATACTTGACTCTATATAAAGCATATAAAGCATCACAGTTGACACCCTCTTGTATTTTCAAATGTAAAATTCATTTCTTATACAATATAAGTGTTAATTTTAGCGAGACACAAATTTAGTGATATTTCCGTAAATTATTGGTATACATATTTAGTGAGAGCTGATTTTAGTGACTTTATAATTCCAAGGAAGATAGCTTTTACTTCCGATATGGAATAAATCGTTAGCAATATTCAATTATACACCTATTTACTGGCTATGAGGACAATAGCAAGTTTATTGTCCCCTCAAGACAGCAACTATTTCCCAAGGCGTAGACTTCACTTGTGTCGGAGATACCAAAGTGAAGTAAACTAACATTCGACATTAGCCTAAATGGAATTGACCAAGGTGACCCAAGTGGTAACCTAATTATAGTTATCAGATTTTGACATCACAGAAAAGAAAACACGGGAAAATATAGCATCTGGTAAATAGTTTCGAGATTATTCCCCCTAGGCCAGATAGTTCAGAAACTATTTCACAGCTAGCATTATCCAGAAATAGCAAATTTATTCACCTAACATTGATACCGCCTGGACAAGGTCCGATTGTTAAACAAGGAAGATACCGCCTGGACAAGGTCCGATTGTTAAACAAGGAAGATACTGCCTGGACAAGGTCCGATTGTTAAACAAGGAAGATACCGCCTGGACAAGGTCCGATTGTTAAACAAGTAAGATACCGCCTGGACAAGGTCCGATTGTTAAACAAGGAAGATACCGCCTGGACAAGGTCCGATTGTTAAACAAGGAAGATACCGCCTGGACAAGGTCCGATTAGAGACATGATAGATGTTTGTACCTTTAACATGTGGTAGATTGACAGGCTTTTCATAGAATATCAGGAGGAACTTTGTGGAGTATTCTAGAATCAATTTGTTAACAGAGTTGTGCGTATAGCACTGATGAGAGTCTTATCATATTTACACAAAAGGTTGATGCAAGGATTTTGGAGGATATCGAAGAGTCAGTTCAAGATTTATAGGCTGGAATTAGTTATGTCTACCTTAAGGAACACTAAATAAAGAAAGACAACTCTTCCAGCTTAGTTTTACCTTGAATAACATGGTCGTTCTTCTTGTTTTAGTCATTAACAGGTTTTTAACTAAATGTCAGGAAATATTCCCATCCAAGACCTTTCATTGGTAAATCCGACCAAGCTTTCAAATTTTATAAATCTTTGGTTTCTGAGACAAAATTTATGGGTAGAGGATTATTGAAAAATACCACAAAATGCTGATAGGGCAACACAAGCTGACAATTTGACCCACTCTGTGGTTTTTTTATTTGATATGTTACATGCTCGTCTTTCAAAATAAGTAAACATCAACCCACCCTCACCCCCTCCCAAACAGCCTCACTAGACACCGATCACAATCATAACTTCTTCACAGATAATTCAATCTGTTCTATTTTAAAAAATGTAATGAATTCAAACTCACCTTGTCTTTGTAGACACTTTTCCCGCTGATTTCCGAGAGGTAAACAAATTCCAGATGGAAAGATCCGAACTCTGCCAGGATAGAACATCCTCCGGACGCCCAGCCCCAGTTACGGGCACTCCCCCTGAAAAATAAAAATAAGATTACAACCAGTCGAGTTACAAGTACTCCCACAAAATACAAATTCAATTACAGCCAGCCTATTTATAAGTACTGCCCCAAAATTAAAAATCCAATCACAACCAGCGCAAGTTAGAAGCACCCCCCCCCCCCTCCCTCCCTCCCTGAAAATAAAAATAAACTTTTGACAATTACACAGCTATGTAGAAATGCACTCATTGTGACCCTACTCTCTGGAGTTACATGAAACTGCACAAAATGTTTTGCCCCTCATTTTTCACTAAATGTTTGGTGGGGACTGCTTTATAGATAGTTTTGATGCATTTTGAATTTAGTTTTTTATTGCGTAAAGTACCGCTATAACATATGTGGCATCACTAATAACGAGCCTTTATTTCAATCTCTATGACTGTGTAATAATAATGTGTTCAAAGGTATTAAATATCATACTTCAAATTGACTGCAGTGTTGATAATTCAATGGCCAAATATTTGTTTACATGGTGACCATTTAATTTGATGAAATAAATTTAAGTCAGCAGCTGATGTCAGGGCTTTCTGTAGGTTTATATTTAAGAAACTCCTAGCCTCTGTCACAGTAGTATTGTGACGTACGTCAACACATAGACATGACGTCACACTTCGTCTCACCCTGCCTTTCATCAACATTGCACGATGCACTGTATTTTGGAGGTAGGAGACCGCAATATTGGGGTGATAATCCACGTATGTTCACAATCTTAATCCGAGGTGTGACTTGCAAAATCTTTGCTACACATGTTGTATTTTTTCAAATCATTACGCTCTCTCAGTCCCGTGCTTTAAGCTAGTTCATAATCCGTTCATAGTCAATATGAACGGATTGTGTCGCGAGCTGAAATTGGTTGGTTCCTAGAGGAATATGCGATTTGTAATATAAATATACTGCTATAATCATTATCATACAAATGCATCACACCCCAGCGTACAGGTATAACAAATGATTAAACAGACACAAAATGTTTATGTACGTCCTTACAGAGAGAAGTCTGGTACACAAATACAATATTACTTTGAGAGTGTTTTAATATTCATATTAGCAGTGCCTTGATATCAGAGTTAGCAGTGTCTTGATATCAATGTTAGTCTTGATATCAGTAATAGCAGTGCCTTGATATCAGTATTAGCAGTGTCTTGATATCAGTATTAACCATACCTTGATATCAGTATTAGCAGTGCTTTGATATCAGTAGTAGTAGTACCTTGATATCAGTATTATCAGTGTCTTGATACCAGTATTAGCAATACCTTGATATCAATGTTAGTCTTGATATCAGTATTAGTAGTACCTTGATATCAGTATTAGCAATGCCTTGATATCAGTATTAACCATACCTTGATATCAGTATTAGCAGTGTCTTGATATCAGTATTAGCAGTGTCTTGATATCAATGTTAGTCTTGATATCAGTATTAGCAGTGTCTTGATATCAATGTTAGTCTTGATATCAGTATTAGTAGCACCTTGATATCAATGTTAGTCTTGATATCAGTATTAGCAGTGTCTTGATATCAATGTTAGTCTTGATATCAGTATTAGCAGCACCTTGATATCAGTATTAGCAGTATCTTGATATCAGTATTAGCAGTGCTTTGATATCAGTATTAGCAGTGCCTTGATATCAGTATTAGCAGTACCTTGATATCAGTATTAGTAGTGTCTTGATATCAGTATTAGTAGTGTCTTGATATCAGAGTTAGCAGTGTCTTGATATCAGAGTTAGCAGTGTCTTGATATCAGTATTAACAGTGTCTTGATATCAATGTTAGTCTTGATTTCAGTATTAACAGTGTCTTGATATCAGTATTAGC
Organism: Ostrea edulis; assembly: GCF_947568905.1. Lineage (NCBI taxonomy): Eukaryota > Metazoa > Mollusca > Bivalvia > Ostreida > Ostreidae > Ostrea > Ostrea edulis. The sequence goes on along the minus strand of NC_079166.1, from coordinate 94,489,875 downwards.
AGTGTCTTGATATCAGTATTAGCAGTGTCTTGATATCAATGTTAGTCTTAATATCAGTTTTAACAGTACCTTGATATCAGTATTAGCAGTGTCTTGAAATCAGTATTACCAGTATCTTGATATCAGTATTAGCAGTGCCTTGATATCAGTATTAACCATACCTTGATATCAGTATTATCAGTGTTTTGATACCAGTATTAGCAATACCTTGATATCAACGTTAGTCTTGATATCAGTATTAGTAGTACCTTGATATCAGTATTAGCAGTGTCTTGATATCAGTATTAGCAGTGTCTTGATTTCAATGTTAGTCTTGATATCAGTATTAGCAGTGCCTTGATATCAGTATTAGCAGTACCTTGATATCAGTATTACCAGTACCTTGATATCAGTATTAGCAGTATCTTAATATCAGTATTAACAGTGTCTTGATATCAATGTTAGTCTTGATATCAGTATTAGCAGTGTCTTGATATCAGTATTAACAGTGTCTTGATATCAATGTTAGTCTTGATATCAGTATTAGCAGTGCCTTGATATCCGAGTTAGCAGTGTCTTGATATCAGTATTAGTAGTGTCTTGATATCAGTATTAGCAGTGTCTTGATATCAGAGTTAGCAGTGTCTTGATATCAGAGTTAGCAGTGTCTTGATATCAGTATCAACAGTGTCTTAATATCAATGTTAGTCTTGATTTCAGTATTAACAGTGTCTTGATATCAGTATTAACAGTGTCTTGATATCAGTATTAGCAGTGTCTTGATATCAGTATTAACAGTGTCTTGATATCAGTATTAGTAGTGTCTTGATATCAGTATTAACAGTGTCTTGAAATCAGTATTACCAGTACCCTGATATCAGTATTAGCAGTGCCTTGATATCAGTATTAGCAGTGTCTTGATATCAATGTTAGTCTTGATTTCAGTATTAGCAGTACCTTGATATCAGTATTAGCAGTGCCTTGATATCAGTATTAGCAGTGTCTTGAAATCAGTATTACCAGTACCTTGATATCAGTATTAGCAGTGCCTTGATATCAGTATTAGCAGTGTCTTGATACCAGTATTGATTCTGTGGTATTAAGGTTTTGATGTTGCCCATAGACTGTGCGGCACTTAAGTTTATTAAGTGTGCAGTACTCACGTTTTAGTGTTGACCATTAAGTGTGCAGCACTCATATTTTAGTGTTGACCATTAAGTGTGCAGTACTGATGTTTTAGCGTTGACCATTAATTGTGCAATACTCACGTTTTAGCATTGATCATTAAGTGTGCAGTACTCACATTTTAGTATTGACCATTAAGTGTGCAGTACTCACATTTTAGCGTTGGCCATTAAGTGTGCAATACTCACGTTTTAGCATTGACCATTAAGTGTGCAGTACTCACATTTTAGAATTGACCATTAAGTGTGCAGTACTCACATTTTAGCGTTGGCCATTAAGTGTGCAATACTCACGTTTTAGTGTTGACCATTGACTGTGGTATTCCTGTCGGTGTGTCAAAGGCTGGCAATAGTTTGTCTGCCACCTTTATAGCTTTTCTCTTGTACATCTGTAAGACCAGGGCAAAACAGAATCCAATCATTAAATGAAAAGAATTACAGCATATTTCATCCCTATCCCAAAATTCACAAAGATAAATATAATAGAAAAATTTAATGTACTGAAATCTGTGACCAATCCAACAAATACAAAAATATTATATTAGCTACGTTTTATTCATTCCTCTTTAAACAGTTTATAATTATTTAAATTATTTATATTTCTGTTAATTACGTGGATTCAAAAACATTCTAAAAATTCATGCTATTGCTGATTCTATTTCTTTACAGCATTTTCTTTTTATTTTTAGTAAATGTCATGTGGGCTAACAGAAATCCCCTAAATGTTATGTGGGCTAACAGAAATCCCCTAAATGTTATGTGGGCTAACAGAAATCTTCTAAATGTCATGTGGGCTAACAGAAATCACTGAAATGTCATGTGCGCTAACAGAAATCCCCTAAATGTCATGTGGGCTAACAGAAATCTTCTAAATGTCATGTGGGCTAACAGAAATCACTGAAATGTCATGTGCGCTAACAGAAATCCCCTAAATGTCATGTGGGTTAACAGAAATCCCCTAAATGTCATGTGGGCTAACAGAAATCACTGAAGTGTCATGAGTGTTATGGACAGAAGCACTTAAAAATCACCTAAATGTGATGTGGGCTCTGGACAAAAGCACTTAAAAATCACCTAAATGTCATGTGGGCTGCTAACAGAAGCACTTCTGGGATCCCACATCATCTTCAAAGAGCCCAAAAATTTCACGCATTTGTAGATGAACTTTCATGGGCAAATTTAAGGTGCAATGTGACTGGGTGACAGGTTATTTGGAACTCTGAAGAGTAAACAGAGCATGTCCACTAGAATTTGGGACGTCCCATTTTTTCAACAACAATGAAAAACACTTACAACATCTCCTGTGAGCGCGTACAGGGACAGCAGACCCCCAACGAAGCGAATGTTCGTCTCAAACACCGACAGCTCAGAAGCCTGAAATAGGAACAAATTGTAATTAAAATAAATTCTGTAAAAACGACTTTCATAATTTTTTTTTACTGAACTGTGGTGTTTTGATTGGTTGTGGGGAGAGATGAAATCAGTGGCATATTATAAGCTTTACACTTCTCATCAATTATTGGATTATGTTAATTACATTGCAACCCATGAGAATAATAAAGCCTTATTCCAAGTCATAATATAATCATCTAATCGAGCTTTTCTAAGACATGTATAAACACTAAACCAACAGTGTGTTTGTAGACTTATGTGACAATTTTCAGAAATTCATTCAGCTCACCGTGATAGTAAAGATTTCTATTATGAAATTTTTTTCTGCAGATATCTGCAGTGTTGAAAAAAATGGAAATTCGTTAAAACTAGAAAACTGACAAGTCAGAAACGGCCCACAATGAATACATCCATCAGGTGATTTAGCACTGAACTACATGTATCTGGTCGGGTTTTGGAATTGGAATAGTTCAGGTACATCCACCCTTAGTTTTTTTCTGGACTCGAAGATATCATGTACCATAACAACTCAGCTTTCATTTAATCAATTTCAAAAACATCAAAGTCCCACAACTCCATGTGAAAAAAACCCGATAAATCTGAAGATCTAAAGGCGACTACTTCCTAATTCATGCATTTAACTTTAAATTCTGTGAAAATATTCTCAAGAAATCTCGTTATTGTGTGCCATAAATTATCTCATTGTAAAAAAAAAAAAAACAGCCGCCCATGGGCCACATTGCTCACCTGAGTCACCTTGGCCCATATATCTAAAGATTCCCCTTATATATTCGTATGTAATTTTTTTTTTTACCCCTATTGTGGCCCCAACCTACAGCCAAGGGCCATGGTTTTTACAAACTTAAATCTGCACTATATCAGGAAGCTTTCATGTAAATGCAAACTTCTCTGGCCCAATGGTTCTTGAGAAGATTTTTAAAGATTTTCTCTAGATATTTGATTGTAAAACTTTGGTCCCCTATTGAGGCCTCATCCTTCCCCTTAAGGCCATGATTTTAACAAACCTGAATCTACACATGCCTGGAATCTTTCATGTAAATGTAAACTTTTCTGGCTCTAAGTTTCTTGAGAAGATTTTTAATTACTAAATTTCCCTATATAATTGTATGTAAAACTTTGATTCCCTATCGTGACCCCATCTTACCCCCGGGGGCTATGATTTTAACAGACTTGAATCTGCATTATGTGATGAATGAAGCTTTCATGTAAATTTGTACTTTCCTGGCCCATTAGTTCTTAAGAAGAGGCATTTTAAAGATTTTCCCTATGTATTTGTCTGTAAAACTTAGATCCCTATTGTGGCCCCTGACTGAATAACAAAATAGTAACGTTCTTCATTATAGCATTTAAGGTAGCTCCATCCTCATGTGACTTATCAATATTAATGGTTAAAAGTGGAAAAACTTTATTAATTTCCACTCAGTATAGTTTAATTCAATTAATAACCAAAGAAAATGTATATGTTGCCACCTTTTTAAAGATGTCAGACATACAAAAACAGAAGTATATATCAACATTAGAAAACACACATTTTCGTTAAACAGAATAATAAAAATAGTTTAAAACTTGTTGAAATGACAAAATTTAAATATCAACAGTTCTAAAAGACCTGCTAATTCATAAATATGTATAGATTAATCATGGATATTAGGGAAACCAATGTATAATAGACACCCAGTTGAGGAAATTCCAGCACACTAGTTATTGCCCTTGACAACATTTTTAAAATCATAAATAATTGATTATCTATGGAAAATATAAACTTTTTCAGTATTAAGAGTATACCAGATTTTTTATTATATGCAGTGAATAATATTCCTCAAAAAGATATATTTCTATCATGCGCAAAGTTTAATTTATTAAGATTTTTGCAAAAACCTATGACGTCACATGAGGATCGATCAACCTTAAGTTCAAACACCAATACTTTACGTATCACAAGTAATTAACAATTGAATTTAATAATAATCATAAGCAATATAGTTTTCATTTAGTTTTTGAGCATATGGTACTGTTTATCAGAAAATAATAGACATATATTTTTTCCATGTTGGAATCTAAACACAATTAAATTCCAAATCAAATATTGGGATCGATGTCAAGCGCACTACTGAGGTAAGAGGATTTTGCCAGGATTTCTTCTGTCCTTATTGTTGAGAAGCTTATTGGAATCTGATTGATCAATCAAGAATTCATCTAAACAGTGGTTTCATACGGACTACTCTTAATACCAAGTCAACACCTGACTTATAGTCTACACTACAACTTGAAGAATTGTGGGATAGCATGTCTCACATACACTAGAATTGTGGGATAGCATGTCTCACATACACTAGAATTGTGGGATAGCATGTCTTGTACTAGAATTCTCTGATTTTGGTGACTCTTTGGATTTGCTACAGTACTGTAGGTTGTCGTCTAGCTGTGACAGATAACTTCATAACTTTTCCTTTCTCCGAGATCGATAAATTACTGTATTGTATGTTTTTGGGGAGGCCTCTAATACATATTAGCTCTAAATCTGAAAATTTTATTTTCTTGTAAAAATGTGCCATTATGATAGTTTTGTATGTACCCATAATCCTTCATAAAATCAAAACTAAGACTAAAATTTTATCGAAATAAAGATTTCAGTTCTGTTGAATATATAGCATTATATAGAAATCAATTTTTTCCGGGAAGACAATAATGTAATTTTGCTTCATTCAGAGCCTGCATGTGAATCAATTTTTAACAGTCACAATTGAATATCAATTACAAAAATGTATGCAGCTTAAATTCTTTTCTTTTTTGTCTCATTGAAATAATAATTTAAAATCACAATTTTACAACAAAACTTTTTGACACCAAAATTACAAGCTATTATTGCTTTAAATGACATGAAAATTGGATTATCAATAAGATCTTATTTTTGTAATTTTTACATTTCATGCATTACAGAATTATGTTTTTCTAAAAATAAATCTAATACTAAAATGTTAAGAAAATCATATGCTTTCTTTTTACTTTTATTTTCTTGCACTGCATAATATGTATCTTGCATATCATTCATTTCACCCACCATACCATGTTAAAGTACTAATGTCAAAACCAATTTTAGAAATAAGGTTTTAACCTTTAACCCCAACCCCCAAACAAAAACAAATCATTGGAAACTGAAGTTTATAATTCATCTTGGTATGTGTACATGCATTCCCCTGTGATTTAATGAAGACGATAACTTCACACACAAGCTTTAACTTTGTTTTTATGCAAGTTGTTAATAAACTAAATACACAACAAGCACCTTCTCCTGATTACAAATATCTCAGTAACCATGACAACAGTTTGAAACACTGACAAGCTAATTAAGATGGATTAGTCATGTGTACAGCTTTGTGTGCTTATTTAAAGGGGCTCTACAAAATGCACCACACTAATGAAAAATCATCCTGAACAACAAAATAAGATTAAAAACTGTAACAGCAGTAAAAACTCCTTCACACACTTATCACTGTGCACAGAACAATTAACATTTGTATAGCTCATCTTGGTGAAGGCTAGAGGGCTGGGTGTTTAGGATAGAGCCTCTTTAAACTTTTTTTTTTCTATTTGCTACAAGAGGCAATTTATATAACACAGAGAGCACTTACTGAGAGTCCTACTTTCTCTTTAATGATTGAGAAAATGCTACTGGGCTGTAATTTGAAGAAACGCATGGATAAACACACGATCTGGGCATCCTACATTTACTAAGTAACAAACACATGGATAAACAGACAGCCTACATTCTGTAGTTACTATAACAACACATGGATAAACAGACAGCCTACATTCTGTAGTTACTATAACAACACATGGATAAACAGACAGCCTACATTCTGTAGTTACTATAACAACACATGGATAAACAGACAGCCTACATTCTGTAGTTACTATAACAACACATGGATAAACAGACAGCCTACATTCTGTAGTTACTATAACAACACATGGATAAACAGACAGCCTACATTCTGTAGTTACTATAACAACACATGGATAAACAGACATTTAACCTACATTCTGTAGTTACTAAGTAACAACATTTGCACAGTTAAAACACAAATATATATCATGCATCTGTTCACATTTTCACATATCTGAGCTAAATTCATATCACGCATGTAAAATAAAAAATGTAATACAGGTTAGATTTTTATAAATACCACTACCACTATATAACCAGTCTATAATAAATACCACTACCATTATATAACCAGTCTATAATACCACTATATGACCTGTCTATAATACCACTATATAACCAGTCTATAATACCACTATATAACCAGTCTATAATACCACTATATAACCAGTCTATAATAAATACCACTACCATTATATAACCAGTCTATAATAAATACCACTACCATTATATAACCAGTCTATAATACCACTATATGACCTGTCTATAACAAATACCACTATATGACCTGTCTATAACAAATACCACTATATAACCTGTCTATTATAAATACCACTATATAACCTGTCTATAATACCACTATATAACCTAGCTGTCTATAATACCACTATATAACCTGTCTATAATACCACTATATAACCAGTCTATAATACCACTATATAACCAGTCTATAATACCACTATATAACCAGTCTATAATAAATACCACTACCATTATATAACCAGTCTATAATACCACTATATGACCTGTCTATAATACCATTATATAACCTGTCTATAATACCACTATATAACCTGTCTATAACAAATACCACTATATGACCAGTCTATAATAAATACCACTATATAACCTGTCTATAATACCACTATATAACCTGTCTATAACAAAAACCACTATATGACCTGTCTATAATACCACTATATAACCAGTCTATAATACCACTATATAACCTGTCTATAATACCACTATATAACCAGTCTATAATACCACTATATGACCTGTCTATAATAAATACCATTATATAACCTGTCTATAATAAATACCACTATATAACCTGTCTATAATAAATACCACTATATGACCTGTCTATAATAAATACCACTATATAACCTGTCTATAATAAATACCACTATATGACCTGTCTATAATACCACTATATAATCTGTCTATAAAAAATACCACTACATGACCTGTCTATAATAAATACCACTATATAACCTGTCTATAATAAATACCACTATATGACCTGTCTATAATAAATACCACTATATAATCTGTCTATAATAAATACCACTATATGACCTGTCTATAATAAATACCACTATATGACATGTCTATAATACCACTATATGACCTGTCTATAATACCACTATATAACCTGTCTATAATACCACTATATGACCTGTTTATAATAAATACCACTATATAATCTGTCTATAACAAATACCACTATATAACCTGTCTATAATACCACTATTTAACCTGTCTATAACAAAAACCACTATATGACCTGTCTATAATACCACTATATAACCAGTCTATAATACCACTATAAAACCTGTCTATAATACCACTATATAACCAGTCTATAATACCACTATATGACCTGTCTATAATACCACTATATAACCTGTCTATAATACCACTATATGACCAGTCTATAATACCACTATATAACCTGTCTATAATAAATACCACTATATGACATGTCTATAATACCACTATATGACCTGTCTATAATACCACTATATAACCTGTCTATAATACCACTATATGACCAGTCTATAATACCACTATATAACCAGTCTATAATACCACTATATAACCTGTCTATAATACCACTATATGACCTGTCTATAATAAATACCACTATATGACCTGTCTATAATACCACTATATAACCTGTCTATAATACCACTATATGACCTGTCTATAATACCACTATATAACCAGTCTATAATACCACTATATAACCAGTCTATAATAAATACCACTATAGGACCTGTCTATAATAAATACCACTATATGACCTGTCTATAATAAATACCACTATAGGACCTGTCTATAATACCACTATATAACCTGTCTATAATACCACTATATGACCTGTCTATAATACCACTATATAACCAGTCTATAATACCACTATATAACCTGTCTATAATACCACTATATGACCTGTCTATAATAAATACCACTATATGACATGTCTATAATACCACTATATAACCTGTCTATAATACCACTATATGACCTGTCTATAATACCACTATATAACCAGTCTATAATACCACTATATAACCTGTCTATAATACCACTATATAACCAGTCTATAATACCACTATATAACCTGTCTATAATACCACTATATGACCTGTCTATAATACCACTATATAACCAGTCTATAATACCACTATATAACCTGTCTATAATACCACTATATGACCTGTCTATAATACCACTATATGACCTGTCTATAATAAATACCACTATATGACATGTCTATAATACCACTATATAACCTGTCTATAATACCACTATATGACCTGTCTATAATACCACTATATAACCAGTCTATAATACCACTATATAACCTGTCTATAATACCACTATATAACCAGTCTATAATAAATACCACTACCATTATATAACCAGTCTATAATACCACTATATGACCTGTCTATAATACCATTATATAACCTGTCTATAATACCACTATATAACCTGTCTATAATACCACTATATGACCTGTCTATAATACCACTATATAACCAGTCTATAATACCACTATATAACCTGTCTATAATACCACTATATGACCTGTCTATAATACCACTATATAACCAGTCTATAATACCACTATATAACCTGTCTATAATACCACTATATAATCTGTCTATAACAAATACCACTATAGGACCTGTCTATAATAGAAACCGCTATAGGACCTGTCCATGATAATCATAATGATAATATCAATACTTTTAATTACTTCAAGAACTTGAACTGATTAGTGCACCCACTATTCTTCATCAGGGCCTTCCACATGATACATACACTTTATATATATACAAGAATAATCACTTAAAACAGAGTCTCAAAAGCATTAACACAGGGTTATGTAACAAGATTCAATCTATATCACTTATCATCAATGATAAATCTCAATACACAGTTATCACAAACAGCTGTTATACCTTCACTGATAAATCTCAATACACAGTTATCACAAACAGCTGTTATACCTTCACTGATAAATCTCAATACACAGTTATCACAAACAGCTGTTATACCTTCACTGATAAATCTCAATACACAGTTATCACAAACAGCTGTTATACCTTCACTGATAAATCTCAATACACAGTTATCACAAACAGCTGTTATACCTTCACTGATAAATCTCAATACACAGTTATCACAAACAGCTGTTATACCTTCACTGATAAATCTCAACACACAGTTATCTCAAACAGCTGTTATACCTTCACTGATAAATCTCAATACACAGTTATCACAAACAGCTGTTATACCTTCACTGATAAATCTCAATATATACACAGTTATCACAAACAGCTGTTATACCTTCACTGATAAATCTCAATACACAATTATCACAAACAACTGTTATACCTTCACTGATAAATCTCAATACACAGTTAACACAAACAGCTGTTATACCTTCACTGATAAATCTCAATACACAGTTATCACAAACAGCTGCTATACCTTCACTGATAAATCTCAACACACAGTTATCTCAAACAGCTGTTATACCTTCACTGATAAATCTCAATATATACACAGTTATCACAAACAGCTGTTATACCTTCACTGATAAATCTCAATACACAGTTATCACAAACAGCTGTTATACCTTCACTGATAAATCTCAATACACAGTTAACACAAACAGCTGTTATACCTTCACTGATAAATCTCAATACACAGTTATCACAAACAGCTGTTATACCTTCACTGATAAATCTCAATATATACACAGTTATCACAAACAGCTGTTATACCTTCACTGATAAATCTCAATACACAATTATCACAAACAGCTGTTATACCTTCACTGATAAATCTCAATACACAGTTATCACAAACAGCTGTTATACCTTCACTGATAAATCTCAATATATACACAGTTATCACAAACAGCTGTTATACCTTCACTGATAAATCTCAATACACAGTTATCTCAAACAGCTGTTATACCTTCACTGATAAATCTCAATACACAGTTATCACAAACAGCTGTTATACCTTCACTGATAAATCTCAATACACAGTTATCACAAACAGCTGTTATACCTTCACTGATAAATCTCAACACACAGTTATCACAAACAGCTGTTATACCTTCACTGATAAATCTCAATACACAGTTAACACAAACAGCTGTTATACCTTCACTGATAAATCTCAATACACAGTTATCACAAACAGCTGTTATACCTTCACTGATAAATCTCAATATATACACAGTTATCACAAACAGCTGTTATACCTTCACTGATAAATCTCAATACACAATTATCACAAACAGCTGTTATACCTTCACTGATAAATCTCAATACACAGTTATCACAAACAGCTGTTATACCTTCACTGATAAATCTCAATACACAGTTATCACAAACAGCTGCTATACCTTCACTGATAAATCTCAATATATACACAGTTATCACAAACAGCTGTTATACCTTCACTGATAAATCTCAATATATACACAGTTATCACAAACAGCTGTTATACCTTCACTGATAAATCTCAATACACAATTATCACAAACAGCTGTTATACCTTCACTGATAAATCTCAATACACAGTTATCACAAACAGCTGTTATACCTTCACTGATAAATCTCAATATATACACAGTTATCACAAACAGCTGTTATACCTTCACTGATAAATCTCAATACACAGTTATCTCAAACAGCTGTTATACCTTCACTGATAAATCTCAATACACAGTTATCACAAACAGCTGTTATACCTTCACTGATAAATCTCAATACACAGTTATCACAAACAGCTGTTATACCTTCACTGATAAATCTCAACACACAGTTATCACAAACAGCTGTTATACCTTCACTGATAAATCTCAATACACAGTTAACACAAACAGCTGTTATACCTTCACTGATAAATCTCAATACACAGTTATCACAAACAGCTGTTATACCTTCACTGATAAATCTCAATATATACACAGTTATCACAAACAGCTGTTATACCTTCACTGATAAATCTCAATACACAATTATCACAAACAGCTGTTATACCTTCACTGATAAATCTCAATACACAGTTATCACAAACAGCTGTTATACCTTCACTGATAAATCTCAATACACAGTTATCACAAACAGCTGCTATACCTTCACTGATAAATCTCAATATATACACAGTTATCACAAACAGCTGTTATACCTTCACTGATAAATCTCAATACACAATTATCACAAACAACTGTTATACCTTCACTGATAAATCTCAATACACAGTTAACACAAACAGCTGTTATACCTTCACTGATAAATCTCAATACACAGTTATCACAAACAGCTGCTATACCTTCACTGATAAATCTCAACACACAGTTATCTCAAACAGCTGTTATACCTTCACTGATAAATCTCAATATATACACAGTTATCACAAACAGCTGTTATACCTTCACTGATAAATCTCAATACACAGTTATCACAAACAGCTGTTATACCTTCACTGATAAATCTCAATACACAGTTAACACAAACAGCTGTTATACCTTCACTGATAAATCTCAATACACAGTTATCACAAACAGCTGTTATACCTTCACTGATAAATCTCAATATATACACAGTTATCACAAACAGCTGTTATACCTTCACTGATAAATCTCAATACACAATTATCACAAACAGCTGTTATACCTTCACTGATAAATCTCAATACACAGTTATCACAAACAGCTGTTATACCTTCACTGATAAATCTCAACACACAGTTATCTCAAACAGCTGTTATACCTTCACTGATAAATCTCAATATATACACAGTTATCACAAACAGCTGTTATACCTTCACTGATAAATCTCAATACACAATTATCACAAACAGCTGTTATACCTTCACTGATAAATCTCAATACACAGTTATCACAAACAGCTGTTATACCTTCACTGATAAATCTCAATACACAGTTATCACAAACAGCTGCTATACCTTCACTGATAAATCTCAACACACAGTTATCACAAACAGCTGTTATACCTTCACTGATAAATCTCAATATATACACAGTTATCACAAACAGCTGTTATACCTTCACTGATAAATCTCAATACACAATTATCACAAACAACTGTTATACCTTCACTGATAAATCTCAATACACCTCCCTATCTAAAGTGGAGGATATGTCCATATGTAACATTAGCTCAACAAGAAAATTTATTGAGGTCTTAAATATTTAATTAAATCATTACTTTCTTACTAATTGAACAGTCCAATATGTCTGTTTTCAGTAATTTATCAAGCCTGAACTAATAATGAATTTATTGAGGTTTTAAGTATTTAATTAAATCATTACTTTTTTTATTTTATTACTAATTAAACAGTCTGTCTGTTTTCAGTAATTTATCAAGCCTGAACTAATTAAACAAGTCCAGTTCAATATAAGAAGAGGAAGTCTGTATTTACACTTGTATCATTCTCATGCACATTAGATATCTTCATTAATCATTACATGAGAATAAGAGTGATACATCAGAGGTCGAGAATAAGAGTTATACATCAGAGGTCGAGAATAAGAGTGATACATCAGAGGTCGAGAATAAGAGTGATACATCAGAGGTCGAGAATAAGAGTTATACATCAGAGGTCGAAAATAAGAGTGATACATCAGAGGTCGAGAATAAGAGTGATACATCAGAGGTCGAGAATAAGAGTTATACATCAGAAGTCGAGAATAAGAGTTATACATCAGAAGTCGAGAATAAGAGTTATACATCAGAAGTCGAGAATAAGAATTATACATCAGAGGTCGAGAATAAGAGTTATACATCAGAAGTCGAGAATAAGAGTTATACATCAGAGGTCCTTCACAACAGGATGTTCTCAAGGAATTGGCAGCAAGGAGGCCAACAGCCATTCATCATACTCAAGGGGTTTTTTAAGGTCTTGATTTCATGGGCCTGCATAGGCCTTTCCAATTGGGAAAAATATCCACATTTGCTTGATATTGGGAAAAATGTTCCATTGATAAAAGAAGTAGGGAGAAAACCAAACCAGTGCATTCAGGAATAATTGGACTCCTTCTGACTTACATTTTGGTCAAAGCTTACCACATTTGAATAAACAGAGGCCAAAAATAATTAGGTTCACTTAACAATTTTCAGGCAACAAAATTGAGGGGAAATACTCGCTAAATGTGAGTTTAAAATTGAAATTGCGTTTGAAAAATCACAAGTGATCGCAGCTTTTTGCGAGTGAAAAAAAAAAGATCTTTTTTCCAGATTTCCTTGGTTTATTGGCTATACTTTGAAGTTTACAATAATTTTCATAGAAATGCTTTACAAAATGAATATGCAAGTATTGAAAAAGTAAATGTGGATCGAATAAATAACTAAGGCCAAGGTCATCTCAGTGATGTCGAAGATGGCCTACTTCATGCACACTATGGGCGTCTCAGAGACGTCTGATTTAAATAGCAAGCATGTTGATCTCGTCCGTGTTTACATGAAACAACACATTAAAGTGTTAGTGTCACGCTTCACGCAGTGTCCTTCTGTAGTCTATAGTCAAACACTTAGAGTTCGCGGTTTTTTTCCAACTAGACTTTCTTAGATGAAATTTCCAAAAGTTTTGAACATATAGTTTGAATTGCCGCAAACAGTCTTCAAGATTTCAAACCACATGATGTTGTAAATAGGTGGTTGATCTCTGGACAGCGAATTCGCCGCACAAGTGTACTCTATGACCCTCATCATGTACCAATGATACATGTATGTTGTCTGATAATTCATTAAATTTTAAATGAAAGAATTCTCAATATTATAATTATTATTGCACTTTAAAGATTTTCCCTATATTTTGATATATATACATGCTTGTTTTCTCAAATTCATGTAAAACGGCAATCGATTGAAAAATGCTAGTAAAAGCTCAATTTTGCTAGTTGGAAAATAATCCACTAGCTAAAATTTGCTAGTAGTGAAAAAAGTTAATTTCGATCCCTGAATTTTGAAGCAAAAATTGTAACCTGTGAGCCTGTGAAGATTTAAGAACAACATGGATACCCTGCTTTGATTTGTTTTCATTGTTTGGGATTTTAAAAACAAAAATTGGGGAAAATCCCTGCTTTTTAGCATTGGGAATGGGGCCTTATTTTGGCCCCCTACAGACCATAAAAAAATCCCTGTACACATGATGTCAAAAAATCCAAGTTGTAATTAAAATATGTGCACACACATAAGATAAACCAAGTTCTATGGATGTTTGAAATATCATACAGATACAGTAGTGATTGCATCAGCAGAACCTGTAAGACACGCCCACTGTCATTTCATGTTCCAACTGATAGAGAGAATCACACCAAAATACATGTGTAAGGCAGACTTCACGAAAACTCGGTGGTCCGAAGACAGAGGCCAGTGAATTTTACGGTTGGGTCAGTGAAAATAAAAAATTGGGAAGTCCGATGGGCTTGTAGACTTTTTGTAAATCAAATTAAATATAATGTTGGATTTAGATATTCTAACCGTCTTATTTGCTTAAATTTACCATAAAAAAATAATATATCAATAAACGAACAATTTGTTGAAGCAATAAAAATTGCCGCGTTCTGTAATCGCACCACACACCAGTAGCAGTAATTGCTGCTTCATTGCATTGTCCAATTAAAATGAACTTCGTAAATTGCAGTTATCTCGATTTTTATGCAATTTCTATAGTTTATAGAATTAATCAATCATTTACATTTGATGTTGGTAGAGATAGCTACTTCCTAAGGCCAAAAATAAAAATTGATTTGTTTGATGTACTCCGACCGACCCGTCAAAATTCCTCCTACACGATCATTTTTTTCAGCAATTTAAATTTTTTTTTTTTTGGTTCCCTTGAAGAATAGAAAAATCTCCTTATTTTAAAACAAAATATTAAAAAATTTCATGATATTAAAAAAAAAAAAAATCACCTACCTACCAACCCACCTTGAAAAATGTGGGTCAAAGTACATCAAACAAAAATATTTTCAATGATGGCCTAAAGTGTACTTGGGCTGTTTTCATGTTTGTGGGGAAAAAACGTGAATTTGTAGTCTTGTTGTTTGTGGGCGAAGAGAGAGAGGAAATACCGTGTACGGAGTTGTTTTTCTGGTATTGACAGAGAGGATGTCCTAGGGTGGATATGAATAAACATGTTTGATAAAGTTTCAGTAAATTAATTGTACAATTTTACAATGCATTCCATAATGTATGTGATAAACATGTACTATGAAATTTGGGGGGGGGGGAGGGGGGTGAGGGGGAGGGGGGGGCAGTAAATTTCACTGTGGGCCAGTAAATTCAGACAGTTCACTGGTCCGACTGGCCAGCAAGTTTTAAATGTTTTCGTGAAGACTGGTAAGGATTCACAATTTAAACATTCAAATCTTTAAATGATCAAAAATGATAGATGTGATCGGCAAACTGACAACTCATCTTCATGACAAAACGGGATGATTTCAGCTTCTCCATCGTCAACTTTCAAATATTTAAGTAGCAATGTTCCATCATCACCTGCACAAGGTGTATATGTCTCTCAACTGATTTGATATGAGAGAGCATGTTCTTTATATCATCAATTTTTAATCGAGGCAAGCTACTGACAAATAAGTTCATATTACAGGGGTTCCAACAGTCCCGTTTGAAGTCAGCACTTCACAAATTCTTTGACCATTATAATGATCTAGTTTGTCCATATAACCTGTTGTTAGGTCTACTTATGTCTGATGTGTTTCATATCGATTGTTAGGTTGATCTTGGCACACTGATTCTGACTACAGATAACTCCGTTTACCTGATTAGGATGTAGGGCTCACGGCGGGTGTGACCGGTTGACAAGGGATGCTTACTCCTCCTAGGCACCTGATCCCACCTCTGGTATACCCAGATGTACATGTTTGCTCTATTCTTAATTTAATGTATTCTTTTTAGGGACTTCGCTTTCATATTATATACAAAGAGTATGTAAAAGATATTTCTGAGCAAATAGAATTGGAATCTAATGATGAACAACACTTTGGCATTTAAAGTTCCACTAAATGCACCTCCTACACAGAAGAGCTCTTATCTAAAAACCCGTGTACTGAAATCTAATAATGAATAAGAGTCAACTCTAGAAATGGTGATGCTGGGTGTCAACCCTGACAGAAGTTTAGAGGAATTCATTATGATTAAGGTCAGCAAGATGAAAATGCCACATCGAGGAGCATACAAGTAACTGACAGGAAGAAACGGACAACACGGGGGCTTTTGATAGATGGTAGATGCTGAAAAGTAAATCAAAAGATCTGATCTTCTCCAAACCTCTGTTACTCACCCCTTCAAAGGAGAAGCTCGTGGCTATCCAGTCCCGGGCTTTTTTGTATTCATCCATCAGCTCCATTATGTATAGCGTATCCGCAGCATCGATAATCGTAGCTCCAAGACTCAAACTTCCAAAAATACTAGCGCTGTGTCCTCGTTTGCTGATTGGACGAAGTTCGTTTGCTCCCCAGGCGTGTTTTTCATAATTAACCCAGGCGTGTTTCATCATCTATAGCCATACAAAAATATAAGAATAAAAAAGTCAAATATCATACACGTATATAGTGTGTTTCCTCATCTGTAGCCACACTAAAAGTTCAGAAATAAAAGAGTCGAACATATATATACTGTATATAATGGGTATTTTCTGCAGTTGGAAATGTTTACGATTTGATCCATAAATGGTAGCAAATTATATTCTGCCTTTCCAATTTTTGCAGTTGCAAATACCTCATCTTCGCAAGCCAAGTGTCCTATTCGCTTACTCTCATCTCATCCTTGGCAGATTTAGTTGCAACTGAACCCCCGTCTAACGGATCGAGCGAGTTATCGTTCTTGACGAAAACAAAATCTAACCAATCAGATAACGCATTTTAATTTCTGTTTAATACATGTGTATGTTTACAAAATGAAATTGACAGATGAAAACAATAAAAAAAAATTATTCATGTGTGCATACTTGCTGGATGCCTATGTCACCTTTGTGTTTAAGGCGTAAATCATTTATCAAATACAATTCTTTCAGATTTCAGCGTTTCTACTTTCGTTTTAATATGTACTCAATTTGGTGAGTTTGGGCAGTTTATTCCAGCACATACTGTCCTTTATCCCCATTTGGGCGAGGTACATGATTGATTATCTCTAGAAGTTGATCGTAAACTCCAAAACGTTCTCCAAAACCGCCCGTTTTTGTGTTTTAGTCAAAATGTCACGGCAAAGGCAACAACATAGGCTAGACATGGGGACTGCCATTACTCAAACCAAACTGTATGTATGGTGCGATTTGATTGGATGATTTGGAAAGCCAAAGCGCAATATTTTGAAGGCTTAGAAATGCAACTAAATCTGCCAAAGGTGAAATAAGAGTAAGCAAATCAGACACTTGGCTTGCGAAGATGATTATACCTATATGTATACAATTTCATGTACATATATTTTGTGATTGTAAATTTTGCGTATTTTTCCTATCCACAAAAAAAGGTTAACTGCAGAAAATACTCTGTCTATATGGCGGTAGATTATGATTCATTTAAAAATATATATTTTAAATGAAACTTTCCTTGCACTAAACACCCAGTAACATCTCAATATTAAAGGGATTTATATGGGGACAACAGTTTTACTGGATCCGCTTATTCATTGAACGCGGGAAATAAAACGCAAGGCGACGTAAACTGTGCATTGTGACGTCACATTTAGCCTCGACTTTTTTCTCTTTTTCAAAGCAAACAATTAAAAACAACAATAATACATTCCGTATGCAATGAAAAAGGCCGTTAAAACTAAACAAAATTAACCAATTAATTCAAAATGGTAAAAAAGTAACCGTAATTTTATCGTATATTCTTATTCAAAGAAACTCATGAACTCGTTTATCTAATAAGTCGTATTACAGTTTTATATATAATTATTTGCTAAAACCTGTTACAATGATAATTATACTATTCATTTTGAACAAACTGAGTGTTTAAATTACGAATTGCACATTAGAGCCTTCTATTATTGGCATTCAAAATAAAACACGAATAACTGTTGAAGCAGGTAATGAAAAAATAAATGGCAGCGCTCATATGGATCACAAAAATTTCAGTGAACGTACATGTATATAGAGATGATCTCTTTTTCTTTTGCTGATTTTGACTTTTTTCTTTTACATACATGTTACCTTTAGAGCCTTGCTTCACGGTCGGGCCTTCGGTCGTCCGAGCTTTGCTCGATATAATACCTGACACTGAAATCCGTACTTAACGGAATTATGATTACCACTTGGGACACTCCAATGACCATTACATGCTTCACTCGGTCCAACGGTCACACCGTATCAGTCTTCACGAAAAACTTTGTGAAGTACAGGCCCTTCGGGCCTTCCAGTATAATAATTTTGCAAGCCCGAACAATATTTTAATGGCCCAAAATGTTTTTTCTAATTTGACCACTTGTCATTTGCAAGGTGTTGCATGCTGATTCTATACTAAAGATACATGTATGTTCTAATGTAAGAAAATACATATCAAGATGATCATAGGGAACAACTGACATTAAAAGGATTATCTTATTTTATTTTTCAACATATTAATCTCGAAGATACATCAGCAGCTCATGTTCTACTTTGTTTTGTAAACACCACGTACAAAATATTTTGTTTTCTCCAGAATTAAATCTTAGTAAAGGCCCACCCTCGGTCCAATGGGGCATGAATTTTCGTTCTCTTTTCTCCTTGTATGACCGTTTTCTTATTTTTTTTATTTGGATCTGATGGTTGTGATTACAAAATACGCTTGTGAGGTCTGGAATTTCACGGACGAGCCCCCTCCCTACACAGACACTGGAAGTTCATGTATTTATATAGTATGTGCATGTATTTTTCATACGTGCACATACTATATATTTACATTAACTTCCAGTGCCCTTGCCTCCCTATAATACTTCAGAAAAAGCAGCATGGTTGATCGTTTTTCGATGAGAAATTTCACGTTCTGACAAAGCCAGAGTCAATCTCACGCTTTATTTGTAATATATACAAAACATACAATAAAACATTTACAGGCCCGCCGGACTCCTGGGTTAAATATTTTTAGAAGCCTGATCCCGATTTTATTTGGCCTCGGGTATCGGGCCACCGGTTAACGTCGAAGACTGCCGTATACATATTATAGTAAAAA
This sequence comes from Ostrea edulis, assembly GCF_947568905.1. Classification (NCBI taxonomy): domain Eukaryota; kingdom Metazoa; phylum Mollusca; class Bivalvia; order Ostreida; family Ostreidae; genus Ostrea; species Ostrea edulis. The sequence continues at coordinate 94,469,903 of NC_079166.1, read as the reverse complement.
TAATATGAAGTAGCCCAACTGGTCTAGTACTCAAAAAAGTAAATGTCAAACCCTGACTATGTCAAGAAGCGTTCATGTATATTTCAGCTTCTCTGACCCAGTGGTTCTTGAGAAGAAGATTTTGAAATGACCCCACCCTATTTTTGCATTTTTGCGATTATCTCCCCTTTGAAAGGGACATATGGCTCTTCATTCGAACAAACTTGAAAGCACTTCACCCAAGGATACTTTTAGTCAAATTTGGTTGAAATTGGCCCAGTGGTTCTGGAGAAGAAGTCGCAAATGAAAACGTTGACAGACAGACAGACAACAGGCAATCAGAAAAGCTCACTTGAGCTTTCAGCTCAGCCAAGTGAGCTAAAAATTGGAGAGGGCTACATTATTGCAGCTACTTTTAATAGTAAAACATTTCTGAAGTTTAAAGGAGTCTTTAAAACGAAGCAGAGAGATGTGAAACAGAGCATCCTTCAACATCATTTAGAGAATTCATACGTCATAAAGACCAACACATCATTTAGAGAATTCATACGTCATAAAGACCAACACATCAATTTCTTTTGTCAAAGGCTGCAAGCGCCGAGTCTGCTCGCATGCACTTGTTCTAAATCAGGGTTTGACACTAAGGCACGTCCGACCGACCGAGACTACTAAATGATAGGTCCAGTCGGGTAAAATGTTTATTTACTAGTCCGACTGGTCGTGTTAAAAATATAAACAAATTTAAGAAACTTTACTTTAAACCATAAGATATTTTATTCATAAAAAAAAATAACTGTAAAGAGTTTGCGAGCAATTTTGAACCGCATGATGACATAATCTCTATCTTTAGTTCTAATAGTTCGCGGTCGTTAGTGATGTTTTACGACATCTACACATTGTTAATGTGTGTAAAGTTATGTTTTGGTTAAATAGAATTATTGAATTCATTTTCATTAAAAAAAACATCAAAACAGTTCATTTGAATTGAATATAAGAAAGTGTTTATTAAACATATGTGTGGGAATGTCTATATAATCAAATATGAAATCTCGTCCTCAATGAAAGCAAAAAATGTCTCAAGAAAGAAAAAAAAAGGAAAACGTTGGGAAGAAACAAAGCAGGGCTTATGAAATAGAAATTTTTAAAAAAATATTGAGGTCAATTTATTCTAAATGGATTAAAGAATTTCCGTGCCGGTAAAAATTTAAAGAAACTGAAAATAGGGTTGAAAGTAAAAGCATCAAATTGAATGACGAGATTAAAGATTTTTTTGAGACAATTAAATGCATTTTAGTTCAAACTTAACATTTTTCATTTAAATTAAGTAAATGTATTTAGATATGGAGAATCTTATAAGATTTTTTTCTGGAACGTTGGTCAGGGCTAGTGGATGTAAGGTCAGGTCTAGCAAAAATCATTTTAAGTAGCCCGATTGGTCTAGTGCCCAAAAAAGTTAATGTCAAACCCTGTAAATATCCGTAAACACATGACAGATAGGCATAGCTATCAAATGAAGCAACGGATCAGTTATTGTGAGGAATTCTGACAGCTGTCAAATCGAGTCACGGAGAAATCCTGGAATCTGTCTATAATGGTGGATATAAACATTCTACATTGCCAAGTTTCAAAACACTAACCCTGTTAATCTTTGTGTTGTCAATTATAAACGAGTTTCACACATCTCAAAGGAAATGGAACAAAACTGAAATCAACATTGGCACAAGGTAAGGCCAAAATAAAAATAGTGTTTGTTTCCCCTCGCCCGACCGAGTCTGAAAATTCACACCGACCCATAAGTTTTTATTACGCCATTCTGGTGAAGTTTTTTTTTATTATTTTAAGAAAATTTCAAGGTCGTTTCTGGTGCAGATCAGTATTTTATAATGACAAAAATTTTCTATATCTTCTTTGGTTTCGATCCAAAATTAAAAAATAATAATACGAATACAGGAGGTGTTCTGGTCCGAAATCTAGAAATTTCGCCGCCTCCAGCTGGAGGCGGCATTCTCTGGCTGATTTCAAATACTTACAAGCCGAATTCAATTTTAAGCTCATAACTAATCAATAAAACGATTCTTCTTGTACTTACTAATATCGATTTTATGGGTTCTTTCATCACATAAACAGTCTCTTGAAAACATTTTATCAAACTGTCGAGCTTTGTTTTGAGTCACGAGACTCGTTTGCTCAAATGGCAGTGAAAATTCGGTTGACTACAACTGTTGGTTTCTGTTTAATATCGAATTTTGGATTGATATTTTCTTTTAATCGATATTAATAAGTACAAGAATCATGATTGTTTTATTGATTAGTTACAAGTGAGTTTAACATTGAATTCGGCTCGCAATTCGGACTAGTGATCTGCAAGATCGAGATGGAGAAATGTTGTCTATACGAGGAGCGAGGAAACAAGAGAATTCGGGGCATCCAGTGTGCAAGTTGTGTTCTTCAGTAGGGGAAAGTGTTGATATTTCGGACGGATGCGATATTTTTGACAGTCAATCAGAAGCATTCTCAATTTAACTTATTTCTGAACTAATGCTATATTTACAAACTGGAAAACACCTAATTATATGCACATGTGTAACTAAGCTCTGATTGGTTGATGTCAGCATCCATTTTGTTTGATCGGCAAAATCAAGTCCCGTTGAAACGTTTTCTGGTAAACTAGATCTACCGATATCATTTAAAAATATAATCAAAATCACTATCATATACAAATTAAGATAATGTGCAAAAAACAAAAGCATAAAATGTCAGTGAACCATAAATAAAAGACAGCAACCGAGTTTACCAATTTTATAACACCATGTGTCCAAAACTAACACCATTAAGTTGCAACATTCTCCCTAACTTTATTTAAGTGTTAGTATGTGGCATAAATAGCAGAGAAAATTCTGATGAAACCCAATGTTCATCGAATCAACCAATATGTATACATGTAGTCCAATGCCTAAGTTTAGTGGTTAGATAATGAGCATTTCCAAAATACATAAAGTACTGTCCGAAATATCGACACCTTCCCTAATTGCAAAACGTGGCAATCAAAGCAGAATTTACGCGAGAACTGACTATACGAGTTTGATGAGGAAACATGGATGATGTGATTCACGATGTTTGGTATCGGGCATTGTTAATGGTTATGGGAATTTCATAATAAATAAAATTCTGCTAGCTAAAAAAAAAAATACTTTTTACCTACCTACCGACCTTCCTCTGAAATTTAGGGTCGGGAGAGGGGAAACAAACATATTTTTAAATGTGGCCTAAGTGTCTGATTCGCATTTTGTCATTTAGATTTAGTCACACTGCCCTCTAGTGGACTTCCAGAGTTGTAATCCTTTACAAGTAAAATTATCAACCACTCTGAGTCAACTCTGAGTCAGTGAATCGGACACTTGGCATGTGAAAATTTGGGACCAGTGTCTTAATCAATCAATTCTTCAACAATCAGTACAATACTAGAAGGCAGTATTGTTAACTTAAAAGCTGCGTTAACCTAAAAGCTATCCTGCATGTACCCTTCTCTTACCTCGCGCACTTTCTCGCGTTTCTTCCTGACGTCGGGGTCACTGGGTTCACCACCTTGACCGCCCTCTCCTCCAGCATGCTCCATCTCCACCTTTATCGCTTTCTCTTTCTCATTCTCTGCTTTCTTCTTCTCCTCCTCTTTACGTATTTTCATCATTTTGTCTTTCTCTGAATCAATCTCATCTTTTATATTAACCACATCTTTCTTCGATATGTTTAATTTCTTTCCCATTTCGACAACCCGGCCCTCTCGAGCCAAATCCCTTTGCATCTGGTTCTGGAACTTTATAACATCTTCGTTTAAATGTTTATGATCGTCTACATCGTGTCTGATCACCTCTCCCCCTTTTATGCCCCCATGGGGGATTATCATTTCATTTACATTTCTAATCCTATTTTTAACGTCATTTAGTCTTACCCTATCGCGAAGATCAGGTAAAAAGAAAAACGCACCAAAACACACGAGTCCAAACGTAACAAACACCAGCAGGATTATGTATTTCTCTTTCAGCCTTAGTGTCTTACGACCCTGTGGTACAGGAACCCCATTGATGAATTTTTGAGAAACGGGTAGCAAGGAGGCCGCCATGTTTGCTACGTTCTCAACCACCGGTGCGTGTTAAACCGTTCATTTTTAATTCGTATTGATTCATGGTTTTGGGGTACAAGTATGTTTTGACAATTAGGAGTAACAACTGGAATTATAAAATGTCATAAGTATGATCAATGATCACTTAATATAACCGTAAAAATTGTTAGCTGTTGATATACACTAGCTGATACGTTTTGCCCTGATATCAAGCCCTCAACTACCCGAAAAAAGTCATGATCACATAATGAATATCAAACGCCCCTTCGTGATATCTAGGTCACCTCTTCGATGACGTGTTAACAACTTGTTTTGATTACTGCAAAACAGCTTGGTGACCAAGATCTGTCAGTATGGCAGAAGAAAGTGAAAGTAGGAAAAGTGACGACTACACTCTGCGAATTGAAGCACAGGAAGCCTTGAAAGAAGTTTCTTTTGCGGTGTCACATGTTGAAATTTCCACCAAGTTACCTCAAGGGGCCGATACAGTGCACTTAAACGTGAGAACCAAGGAGAATGATGCTTACTGTGTTGAACTCTCTGTTCAGGGATTCCGGGTAAGCTTTACAATAACAGGTTGGAAAATCTTCCCTTCATAGCGCGATTATCCCTCGTTAGCGAGAGTAGATATAGATCTATACCCCGTGTAACCGAGAAAAATGCCCGTGTTTCACGTGATAAAGAAGAAAAAGTGCTAAGATGTCCGATAATACACGTATCAACACTTCGCGAAAGTTACGTCCCTTGTCCGCCATCTCCCGGATAAAAATCGTATTTCCCTACGTTGGCCTTTGTAATTTTCCTATCTGTAGCTTTGACATCTGTTATTTTTCCATCAATTGCAGTCAACTACAATATGCCCCAGATTGGGGCAACCCATTAACTTGTATGAAAACTTGGTAATTGGCTAAAATTCAAAGTAATAACATCTTACATTTGGTAAGGTAAAGAAGGAAAACTGGGTTTTTCACCGATTGACCTTTGGCTGACCCCGCAAAGGGACGTAACTTGCGGCGAAGTGTTGATACGTGTATACTGCAAATATAGAAACCAAAACAAAAGTACTCATGATTTTCATTGGATTTCAGCCTCTTTCCCTCTTACGCAGCAACGATGATATAAAATTTCTTGACTATGTTATCAATTTGCGCTATGTTAACTTGTTAAGTGTGTGTTTTGTTCTTGCTAAAGGTGGATAATCGTATTTTAGTGAGAAGATCTCACTATACAGGAAGCGTTCCCAACCTGAGTAATATCTGTTGTTTTGAGCTCTCAGTTCAGGGATTTGTCAGTGATGTCTCACATGTTTTATTTGTATAGATATTAGGGCTAGCTTTCACGGTTCCAAAATTTTTTGGGTAGGGTCAGTTCTGAATTTTTTAACCTCGAGTTCAGGTATTTTGGTTCGGGTCTATATAACTTATTTTAAAAATCTAATATACAGTTAAAATCAAAAACCTGTTACAATAATTACTAGGAGATGTGGACTGTGGTTTAGACTCGACATCCATGGTATAGAAACAGCATTGTCACTTCTACTTGTTTCCATTCCATGCTTTCAATGTTTTGTCATTGACGATGATGTTGATCCTGTGGCGTATTTTGACATATACCTTACATACTGTCATTGTTTACAGTTTTGTCCAAAATGCTGTCATTTGACAATTGATCAAAATACATCCACCTTTGAGGATTTTGATGACATTCGTTTAAACGGATTTCTAATGATTCTATTTTAAAAACCGGACCCGAACCGAAATACGTGAAAAATGGAACTCAATCCGAACAACACAACCCGTGGTTTTCGGTTATTTCCGATGCGTACCCATTGCAGCCCTAATTGATATAACGTAACACCACAAGGTGGGGGGATTGAAAACGCCCCACCCACTTCAAGCGCTTGTGGCATTTCTACTGGCAATACACATATCTTTTTACCTAGATACCATTTTCCGTTGTCACCTCAGGTTGTTGGTAAGACGGCATTTTAAATGTGACACCTGATCAAAGTGTGGTTTACCTTCATCGACAAATAAACTGCACATTTAGTTTGAAATTCCAAGATGAAAAATGTGATTCTACCAGGTCTCACATTGGACTGGGTTTAAATATTGATTGATCATTTACATAGGGGGGGGGGGTGCTTAAAGTCAAATTTTGAGTCCCTGAACTCTTTGTTCACTGGGGTCTGGCGTGAGCTGTAGATTAATATAACTCAGAATTCACTGTAGTGTTTTTTGTACTGTCATGAATATTCAGTGTTTCAGATTATTATACGCCCGTCTTAAGAAGATATCCGTCTGTCCGTCCGTCTGTTAGCTTTTTCGTGTCCGACCCGTAACTTAAATACTACAAGGCCTAGAATCATCAAACTTTGTCTGTAGATACATTTTGGGTAGAAGGTGTATCGCACATTAAAACCAGGTCACTGTGACTTTTCATTAAGAAGATATGGCCATATATGGCAAAAACTTGTCAGGCTCATAACTTGAAAACTATTAGACCTAGAATCACCAAAATTGGTCAACTAATGCATCTTAGGTAGAAGGTGTGTCACATCCTACTTTAAGGTCACTGTGACATTTAATTAAGGTGATATAAAAAAAATGTTTTAATGGGTACAATCTATTATAGTACTGTTAACAATATGTGACGGGCGTATCATGTGCCGTGGCGGTGCACTTTATTGTACACTGATGTGGTTCAAATTTCCTTGATGTCCATTTTCTTTAAAAAAAAAAAAAATACCAGAAAAAATATCAGTTCCATTGTCTTAAAGTTACACTAGAAATTATAGCTGTAGAATGATGTGTATTATTGTGTTCTGGGTAACCCAAACTGTTAACAACATGGTCAATACTTTCTCTCCTAATCACAAGTTAGTATGATTATATATCAAGTCAACATATTAATTATTTGTCAGTGACAAGTCAACATAATTATTTGTCAGTGACAAGTCAACATAATTATTTGTCATTGGCATGTTGACATAATTATCTATCAGTGACATTTTGACATATTGATATAATTATCTGCCTAGTTATAGTCAGTTGGTCAACATGACTGTGTGACAAAAATTGAGATTATTTGCCAAATTGGACACACAGGCAAACAGACAAAAACTAATATCCTCCTTCCCAATATCCATCTTCAAACCTGGGGGTTATGAAAATCAAAATTCAGCCCCAGGTGATGAACTGACTAGCGGTTATTCTCTTTAGAGCCTTCATCGACTTCTCTTCGCAAGCATTTATGTTTTGATTCTGAAAAACATGTAAATGCCGGAGTCGGTGACGGTTTATGCTTTGACCAATGTTTCGACTCAGATGTGCCTGGATTTACGCAATAGACAAGTTGTTTTCAAACATTTAACAGTAATGCACAAAACTGTCACAAGGAAATCAACACTTACTTGCTTTTAATCCATTTTCAACATGTCCCCTGTCCCGGGTTTACGTTAACTGGTCTTGGGAGCTGTCACAACAAGGGACCAGTTAAGAGAAAAGCAGGCTGACGTAATCAGGGTTGTGATTTAAATCCGGGACAGGGGCATGTTGAAAATGGATTAGAAGCAAGTAAGTTTTGATTTCCTTGTGACAGTTTTGTGTATTGCTGTTAAATGTTTGAAAACAACTTGTCTAGTGCGTAAATCCAGGCACATCTGAGTCGAAACGTCGGTCGAAGCATAAACCGTCACCGACTCCAGAATCAAAACATGAATGCTTGCAAAGAGAAGTCGATGAAGGCTATGCCTCTCTACTTCTCTAAAGAGAATAACTAGCGGTATGTTTAGTAGTACTTACTGAAGTACAATGTATAGATTTTGCTACACACAAACTGAGTAACTGACACATGAATAATCAATATTGTTTTGAAATCATAGATTGTTGGGAGAGCTTATGATGCCATTGATGAAACGGCCCAAGTGAAGCACTACGAGACCATTTATGCATTACTGGACCAGGTTAGTCCTAAATACAGAAACAGTTTTGGAGACACATTACTGAGGAAACTTGAAAACCTACAACGGCAAGCGGAGAATGAAGAGCCATCCTGACATCCTCTACTGTCTGCAGGGAAATGGAGTGCTGTATTTGTGCCTTAGTGACAGTGCCCTCAATGTGTTGGCATAATCAATGTGTAATTCAAATTGGTGCCTAGTTACCAGGATTTTTTCTATCAATTTGCTTTTTAGTGCTTCCTTGACCGTTAGCTGTTGGTTCTTTAGTTGTTGTGAACAATTGGACTAAGATTGATGAGGTAGACTAGTTTAGCCACTTTAATAATGGATATATGACTTATCTTATACAAATCAGTATCAATGTTACCTCTGTATAATTAGAATTATGCCCCTGCTGTTGAAGATTAAGAGACATGTTTTTAGTCCATCTGTCTGCAACTCCGACATCATAGATCTGCACTGATCCAAATTTAGACTTCTTTTTCAATAATTGATGAACTGAAGATCAGGTACAAGGAATGGCATGCTGAACTGATTGATTTCAGGTCACCATGAAGGTCAAGGTCAAAGGTCAAGTTTGCCAACAGAGGGCTTAGACAAAACACATTAAAGGACTGGTTTGCGACACAAAATATTTGAAATGATGAGGTTCTCTTGAACCTTGTGAAAAATTTTCCCACATGATTAAATGTTGGTTGACAAAGTACATGTCTTACTAAGAAGTAGTCAACATTTATATGTTCGACTTCATCCCGTAGGCATTGTGTGTGTGGGGGGGGGGGGGGGGGGGGGTCATGGAGAACATGCTTCTATTTTGTACTTTCATACTAGTATGCATCGTGCCTATTTTCTCTCTGAACATTAGTACTAAACCAGGCCCTGTATTAAAGGCAAAAAAAAGTCTGTGTAAAACATAAACTATTTATCAAATACCAACTTCTAAAATTTTAATAGCAAAAAAAAGACCTCCTGTGATACAGTGTAGACAGGCATTATATCGGGGTATTCTTGAACTAAGGGGCTTACAACACAATGGAACCCTGTAGGTGGTCTCCCCCACCAGAGTGTTCAACTGGATCCACCTGGAATGTTTAGGTGGTCTCCCCCACCAGAGTGTTCAACTGGATCCACCTGGAATGTTTAGGTGGTCTCCCCCACCAGATTGTGAAACTGGATCCACCTGGAATGTTTAGGTGGTCTCCCCCACCAGATTGTGAAACTGGATCCACCTGCAACCTGTAAATTATGAGTTCCATACCCTTGTACCCTTATCACCACCCACCCACCCCCACTGTATACTGTTTATGAACCCACCCACCCCCACTTTATACGTTTATGATACCATCTATGCATTTTGACCTCTGTAAATTTTAATCAGTATTATAAATTATATTTGAATGATCTGTTCATGTAATGGGTATAATGTGTTCATTTTTTTTTTTTTTTTTTTTTACAAGGATGTATTGTAATACATGTTTCAGTGATGTGTGGTGCTTTATTAAAGATCATTTCATAACATTCTCGTATACAATTCGGAAAATGTTATACAAGTTCTCCAATTTTTATTCTAGTTCCACATTCAGAAATTACTGATGGATGTAGAAATTAATTAATGTAAAATATAGTTTGTTTTGATATTTGTAGGAATTACTGTAGAAAAGAGGTAGTTCTGTGGCTGAATTTTCTCATGAATTTTAAATAATATGATGATTTTGTGTTATAGAGCTCATTGAAATTTTATAATTTTCAAATGCAATGTGTTTAAAATGGCAACACTGATAACATTATGTATGGGTCTTTTATCATGTGACAGATTTTCATTTGAAATGCTGAAAGTGAATATTAAAATAAAAAACAGAAGAACCAATGTCTTGTGCTGTCAGACAACTTATCCTTGAACCCTAGGTGTTATTTTTTTTTAATTTATTTATTAATTGTAGGAAAAATTCCATGATTTTGTCGAAAGGTAATCGATGTGAATATCTCGTGTGTTAAATGTAGGAGAATTCGCGCTCAGAAAAGCACTGTGGATGAACTGACAGCGACACCTGGAGGACTTCCATATTGCGGGTCTATGCTTCACACAAACTTCAACACACACCCCACCCCCAAAAATCTTCACATGCTAAATTCATTTGTAATCTAATTACGATATTTGCCCTTCCAAATCCACATACTATCCTAACCTTCAAGTTCAAACGAAAACAAATTCAATGTCCTTCAACCCATAGCTGATGTGCAACATTGGTCCACTAATGACCCGTCACCATCCACTAGCCCTTATAAAGAATTATGTGCATTTAAGAAATTGAATCAATACCACAGAAGCGGGTCCAGGAAGTTAAGAAAGAGGGTTCTGCCATTAATTTTGGTCCATCCCCCAAATGCGTCATTTTTACCTTTTTTAGCAAAATTTTGTAACAAAGGGGGGGGGCAACCCCAGGACCCCCTCCTTTGGATCAGCCATTGCACCATCATGGCTGTACTCATTGAATACAGGCCCACAGGAAGCAATTCACATCGTCCCATCCTGGATCATTAGCTATGTCAAGGTTTGTACAAATGTTAGCACTCTTTTGCTACCTGACATGTGCATGCAATACAATAAGAAAATGAGTCGCCCCACCACGTGACCAGAAAGCACTGAACATTCTGTCCTACAATGGTGTTTGTTTTCTATCTATGCAACCAATGTTTTAATACTGAGAGAAAACATCTGCAGTTCAAAGTTACACAAATGAATCTGAATACTATATTTGTGACCCATTTTATAATTAGATGCATGTCTTCAGTTATGAGTTTGTGTTAATTATTATGCAAAGTTTGTGTAATTACAGCTCAAAGTTTTAATACTATTCCATCTATGCATGTAGATTCGCTTAACAAGCATTACATGCATATGTAGGTATCTTTTTAAAAATTGACCAATCAGAAATGCCTGCTCTATTGCGTTGGAATAGCGTTGAATGTACATGTACCTTACTGCAGCATTTAAATAAATGAATAACTATTTATTCGGTGTGTACATAGTATTCCTACAAACATACATACATAAATACCAAGGATAACCCATAAAAGCTCGAAAGCTTATTTCCAATGGGGTCCTTTGATGCACGGATGTTTGCGCTAGGGGGTCATTTATGTGGGAGGAAACCCACGTGTCCGAGCGGACAACCACCATACCTTCTCATGAACCACTGCTGATCACGGGGATCGAAGCGCTACCCGGACACCCGATATTCATTATTCTCATTGGTTATGCTGACATTCACCACACACCAAATCAGATCACACGGAACGAAATTATCCTGGTGACAATTAGTACCTTTCCATTCTGCATTTTTTGATATAAATTAAACTCAGCGAATTATCCATCAAATTATGTAATTTACTAATTCTATTGAATTATCCATCAAATTATGTAATTTACTAATTCTATTGAATTATCCATCAAATTATGTAATTTACTAATTCTATAGAATTATCCATCAAATTATGTAATTTACTAATTCTATTGAATTATCCATCAAATTATGTAATTTACTAATTCTATTGAATTATCCATCAAATTATGTAATTTACTAATTCTATTGAATTATTCATCAAATTATGTAATTTACTAATTCTATTGAATTATCCATCAAATTATGTAATTTACTAATTCTATTGAATTATCCATCCATAGTACAGACAGCTCTCTTGTCTACGGTGCGTGCCTGTCCAGTGTTGTACAGAACTCTCTTAATGTTACAGTGTAAGACTGTCCAGTGTTGTACAGAAAGAACTCTCTTGATGTTACAGTGTAAGACTGTCCAGTGTTGTACAGAAAGAACTCTCTTAATGTTACAGTGTAAGACTGTCCAGTGTTGTACAGAAAGAACTCTCTTGATGTTACAGTGTAAGACTGTCCAGTGTTGTACAGAAAGAACTCTCTTAATGTTACAGTGTAAGACTGTCCAGTGTTATACAGAAAGAACTCTCTTAATGTTACAGTGTAAGACTGTCCAGTGTTGTACAGAACTCTCTTAATGTTACAGTGTAGGACTGTCCAGTGTTGTACAGAACTCTCTTAATGTTACAGTGTAGGACTGTCCAGTGTTGTACAGAACTCTCTTAATGTTACAGTGTAAGACTGTCCAGTGTTGTACAGAACTCTCTTAATGTTACAGTGTAAGCCTGTCCAGTGTTGTACAGAAAGAACTCTCGTAATGTTACAGTGTAAGACTGTCCAGTGTTATACAGAAAGAACTCTCTTAATGTTACAGTGTAAGACTGTCCAGTGTTGTACAGAACTCTCTTGTTACAGTGTAAGACTGTCCAGTGTTGTACAGAACTCTCTTGTTACAGTGTAAGACTGTCCAGTGTTATACAAAACTCTCTTGTTACGGTGTAAGGCTGTACAGAACTCTCTTGTTACAGTATAAGACTGTACAGAACTCTCTTGTTACGGTGTAAGACTGTCCAGTGTTGTACAGAACTCTCTTGTTACGGTGTAAGGCTGTACAGAACTCTCTTGTTACAGTATAAGACTGTACAGAACTCTCTTGTTACGGTGTAAGACTGTCCAGTGTTGTACAGAACTCTCTTGTTACAGTGTAAGATTGTCCAGTGTTGTACAGAACTACATGTATCTTGTTACGGTGTAAGACTGCCCAGTGTTGTACAGAACTCTCTTGTTACAGTGTAAGACTGTACAGAACTCTCTTGTAACAGTGTAAGACTGTCCGGTGTTGTACAGAACTCTCTTGTTACGGTGTAAGGCTGTACAGAACTCTCTTGTTACAGTGTAAGACTGTCCAGTGTTGTACAGAACTCTCTTGTTACAGTGTAAGACTGTACGAAAATACTAACAGCTTTGAAGGAGAAACTTCAAACGTACTGTGTCACTACATATGCCAGAAGTGGTATAAATCAAATGTGGATTCTAAAAACAAATCTAAAGAACTTTTAGTAAATTTGAAATAGCAAAACGTTTCTCAAACCAACAACTTCAAAACGTATGACTTTTCAACTCTTTACACGACCATTCCTGACGATAAATTAAAAAGTAGACTTGTGACATGATAGACAGTTACTTTATCAACAAGAAATGGAAAAAGAAAATATCCGTATCTAGTTATCACATTACTATGTGAAACATTACTTAGAAGTTGAAAAAAAAAAAACATGCTGGAGTTCCTCATTAACAATATCTTCGTAGTCTTTGGTGATCAGGTCTTCCAACAGTCTGTTGAAATTCCCATATTCTTATGAAGCAATGGTTACTCTAAACGTCTACACGAGAAGAAAAATTCTCTTGGTGTGTCCTTCATCGACATTTAGATATATCTCAACAGATTCGAGAGATTGTCCTGCGTATGATGAGTTTTTAAATCGAGACAAGCTACTGACAAACAAGTTGATGGTACAAGGGTTTCAACAGTCACGTTTAAAGTCAGCATTTCGCAAATTCTAGGGTTGTTTTAATGATATGGTTTGCCAATACATCCCATCATTTAAAAATTCAACAGTTGAGAGATATGAACACTATATGCAGGTGATAATGGAATATTGCTACATAATTATGGAAAGTTGAAATCATCCCGTTTATTATAAAGTTGAGTTGTTAGTTTGCCGTTAATATCTATTTTCAATAAGATATCTACGTACGAGGCAGAATTAGACAACTCTGTGGTGTCTTTTATTTCGAGTTCACGGGGATATATCGCATCAATGTAGTGTATGAATGAAATTTATTACTGTTAATAAATAAAACGTCCTCGATATGTCTAATTGAAGGCCACATCATTAGATTTTTTCAAGTTTTTGAATAAATTCTGCTTCAAAGGAATATGAAAATAGGTCAGCTAACAAAGGAGCACAATTCGTGCCCATGGGAATTACAACAGACCGGTGGAAGATCTGATCACCAAAGACTACGAAGGTATTGTCTATGAGGAACATCAGCATATTTTTGATTTCAACTTAAGAGTACTTGTGCGCGGAATCAGAGTGGTGTTCAATAAAGTATTTTTTTTTTTGGATGACTGATCACGAGATAAGGATATTTCCGTTTTCCATTTCTTGTTCAAGATGCAACTGTCTATGGTATCAAAAAGTCTTATCTTTAATTCATCTTGAGGAATGGTCGTGTAAAGTGTCGAAGAGTCATACGTTGTGATATTGTTGATTTGAGAAATGCTTTGCGATTTCAAGTTCTCTAAAAATTCTTTAGAGTATTTTAGAATCCACATTTGAGCAAAGATAGAGGATTGGTAGAACACTTACTGGGTCCAGCAATGTATCTTTGTTGGTATGGGTTTTAATGAAGTTAAATTCTGTATAGGTACGGTAATTCATATTCATCCGACCCATTGGCTGGGGTATTAACATCTTCGCTAGCCAAGGGTTTACGATCCGCTCCGCTTCTCTACAAACCCTTGGCAGATTTAGTGCGATTTTCGTAGCCTCAACATTCGGCATATGATTGGACGCAGGGAAAGTCCATTGCTCAATCAGAGAACGTGTTACGTTAGATACGTGTTACGTTAGATCACGTGCAAAACAAAGGAATTCAAATACCTACAACTGTCACTCGGCCGTATATCAAATACATTTCCAAACCCATGATGCCATGTGCGCAGTTCAGACTTGTATCTGCGTAAAGAAGTGCATTTTATTTACTACAGTACCGTACCATAAGTTTAATATCAAACATCTCTTGTAATGTGTTGCTTTATGCTCTATCTATCCCATATTTAAACAGTTGCGTCAGAGCTAATTTCCTCAATTTGGAATTCACCTTACACACGTGGGGTTATTTTTAGAGACTCAACGACTACATATATTTCATGGGTTCACGCATGTTTATTTCTAAATCATATTCTCACTGATTTATTTTTCAAGTATTCAATTAAGAGATAGTTAAATTTATTATTAATATTTTGAATTATTTGCATACCACATTACGTTACTCTCTGAGCGCAGCCATTTCTAAACAACGAGCGCAGCCATTTCTAAACAACTTTTAAACAGTAGCCGAAACACACATTTTCATTGGATAAGCATGATGTAATCCAAACAGGGTTGTTTTCTCCATCCGGTAGAGGGCACCACTCAAAGCTAGGGAGAGGGCTTAAATAGGCTATGTCTGCTGCCTGGTCCTATTCACTTTGTGAATAAAATATTGTTTAAATCAAAGCTTCGAAAATCACACTAAATCTGTCAAGGGTTTGTAGAGAAGCGGAGCGGATCGTAAACCCTTGGCTAGCGAAGATGGGGTATTAAATGTACCTAAAACTGAAGTATGGTTTTGATGAATTGAGATACATATCAATCACCACGAACGATTTCAGAGTACGATAAAGTACGTAATGACTACATACGATAAAGTACGTAATGACTACATACGTTAAAGTGCGCAATGACTACATACGGTAAAGTACGCAATGACTACATACGATAAAGTACGTAATGACTACATACGTTAAAGTGCGCAATGACTACATACGATAAAGTGCGCAATGACTACATACGTTAAAGTGCGTAACGACTACATACGTTAAAGTGCGCAATGACTACATACGGTAAAGTACGCAATGACTACATACGATAAAGTACGTAATGACTACATACGCTAAAGTGCGCAATGACTACATACGATAAAGTGCGCAATGACTACATACGTTAAAGTGCGCAATGACTACATACGGTAAAGTACGCAATGACTACATACGTTAAAGTGCGCAACGACTACATACGATAAAGTGCGTAATGACTACATACGGTAAAGTGCGTAATGACTACATACGATAAAGTACGTAATGACTACATACGTTAAAGTACGCAATGACTACATACGTTAAAGTACGCAATGACTACATACGTTAAAGTGCGTAACGACTACATACGATAAAGTACGTAATGACTACATACGATAAAGGACGTAATGACTACATACGTTAAAGTACGCAATGACTACATACGTTAAAGTATGCAATGACTACATACGGTAAAGTGCGTAACGACTACATACGATAAAGTGCGTAACGACTACATACGTTAAAGTACGTAACGACTACATACGGTAAAGTGCATAACGACTACATACGATAAAGTACGAAAAGACTACATACGATAAAGTACGCAATGACTACATACGATAAAGTACGTAATGACTACATACGATAAAGTACACAATGACTACATACGATAAAGTACGTAATGACTACATACGGTAAAGTACGTAATGACTACATACGGTAAAGTACGTAATGACTACATACGGTAAAGGACGTAATGACTACATACGGTAAAGTACGCAATGACTACATACGATAAAGTACGTAATGACTACATACGATAAAGATTTTCAAAATGTCAGAGTACGATAAAATACATAATACTGGTGACTACATACAATGAAGATTTTCATTAAGTTTATTTCAGATAATCTTGTCAAATTCCTGGCAATGAATGATAATGCCTACATACTATAATATTTCCTACAGGGCACGTGTTTCCACATCATTACAGCGCTATATGTCCAAGTATTTAATCATTCGGACTTGGCTCCTTTGGCACTCGACCACAAAAAGATTGTCTTTGGAGTCCACACATAAACCCCACGGACAAACGAGATCCACATCCTTAATATAAAGGAGAAACTGTCCATCGCGATCTAGCACGTGAATCCGGTTGTCGTTGACGTCAGTAGTTAGGATGCGGGACTGACTGTCTGTCGCGATTCCGACTGGAGAAAACTTTTTCTTCTTTTTAGCCGAGTGATGACCAGCGTATTTGAATTTCAGTTTCCCGGCCCCGTTGACCACGACTATCGCTCGAGCTCTGCTGTCAGATACACAGATGTCCAGATTTGTGTTCTCGCAAATGTATTTACTGTACACAGTAAACTTGTTCGCTGAATACAGAGGTTTTCCCGCGCTGTCATACTGAATAATTTGTGTTTCGGCTAACGCGTGGTAACGCACTACTCGCGAGTCGGGGTCTTTCTTGTTGCTCTCCATGGTAACCAAAAGATCGCCAGAGGATGCAATGCCGATGTTATAGGGTGTCCAATGTCGAAGTCGGATCACTTCCTGTATCTGTTTAGTGTTAATCTTTACTATATTTATGGTTTTTAAGTCGCGGTCTGAATAGACGAGATCACCAAGATTGGTCACTGCGATATCAAAAGGCATATTTCCCGACTTAGTTTGGATCGCTTTCACTAACGATCTGTTGAGGTCGTACAGCTTTATTATATTATCCTCACCACTCATCCAGACATTTTCATCATTGACGCAAGCGACACTGTGGAGATTTGGGAGGTTTGTGTTAATTGTTGTGACGAGCCTCGGTTCGTCCAGGAGAACTGGTAGAGCCACATCCGTCTGGTGTGTCTGCACTGCCACCTGGTGGTCAGTTGTAATAGAAAGTGGGGTCAGACAACCAAAATTCTGAGAAACAAATTTTTCATCTATGTCTTTGGGAGTAAACGTTGGGAATGAGAACAGTAATTTTCCTGGCAATTTCCTAAACTTGTCATTGCTGGAATAGTAAGCGGAAGTCAAGGCCACATTATTGGAATTAAGCATTTCTTTCATATCAAGTATCATTTCTTCCAATTCTGAGATAATTTGTTCTAGCTCTTCTTCCTGGTTGTCTAGCGCTGTGAGGTGTTTGCGTCTCATTTCGTCGACATCAGACTTTCGTTTCTTTACATTGACGTCGATTTCACTGTGCCAGACGTCCCCTTGTTTGGAGACTGCTGTCGTTAGTTGCTCGTAGTGATCTCCCAGAATTGATTTTTGTTCACGAATTTCTGAAAACCTTTCTTTAAAATGTGGACAAAAAATGTTCTCCAATTCCTGCAAATCTCTTTGTATTTCCCCTCTCTTATCGTTGAAGTTTCTTAGCTCTGACGCAATGCCTTTGTAATTGGGGTACACGTAAGTTTCGGATTCTTCCGCGTCTTTCTCGGCGACATTTTGCCGTCCGCCCGGGACCTGTGAGGTATCAAAAGAAATGTGTCCTTTATGTCTGTCGGAAGAACAAAGAACACAAATAGGAATATCACAGGTTTTACACCAATGGTGACATGGCTTGTGTATATGTGTTTGACAATTTGGGTAATCAGATTTGTATCCACATTGTTGGAAAGGAGCGACTTTGTGTTTTTGGGATAAATTAGCGAGGTGTTCCCCGACACAGGTCTTGCAGAGTTTGACTTCACAAAGGTCACAGCGGCTCTGTACTACACCAGCCTCGCACACATCACAACGCAAGGCATCCTGGGCCATTTGTTTGATATCCATTCCCTTTGAATAAGAAATTATGATGATGAGTCAATAATAACTTATGCTGGGTCAATAATAACTTACATGTATGCTGGGTCAATAATAACATATGCTGGGTCAATAAGAATTGTCGGGTAAGCAGGATTTTTAGCGAGGATTTCATTTTGGCATCATTAGCAAGAGTGATGTGATCGCTAAAATTGATCATCACTAATATTGTCAATATATACAAATACTAAGATGATGTAATAATTTTATAGACACCTGTACATACATGTATATACAAGCACTAAAACGGTGTAATAATTTTGTAGACACCTGTACATATACTCGGTAAAATGACACAGAACTCGAGGAATATATACATGTATACAGGGAAAAAATCGATAACCGGAAACAGTGGCGGATTTAAGGGGGGGGGGGCTAAAATTTTCAAATTTAAGGTAGTACTCTATATCGTCATAATGGCTGACTTCCTTTAAAAACATGGATGAAAAAATCGATATCAGCAATATTTGACTTTCCCCTTTCCATTTAAATACCTAGCCGAGTAGCTCAGTAGGTTAGAATACCGACTACTGACCTGTAGGTCGCATGTTCTAGTCCAGCAGGGGTTTTAAATTTTGTTCAGATTACCTTCTACTAAAACTGTATTTTTTGACAAAATAAAGTAAATTTGAAAATTTTCAACTTCAAAATATTTTTGTACATATCCTCCACTTTTCATCTACATCAAATGTCTCTGGTGTAGCACACCTCCTTAAGGTAAATCGTGGTATCTTGTTTACAAACATGTACTAAATGATAAAAGAAACAATAATTTCTTCCACTTTTGAAGAAATAAATGACAAATTAAAGCTTTTGATTTCTTGAATTACATTACTTTTCCCAAAAACCCATAAAATTTGCGTCATTTTCTTAATTTCACCTTACTAAAAATGATAGAAAATAGTAAAAATGACTGAATAGGAGACATATTTCAAGCCCTATATAAAATTTGTGAAATCCAGGAGCTTCGCCCTCTGGGCCCCCACCCTTGAAATCCCTCAAAACGCATCGTCGCAAGCCACGCCTATTGTCTCCGTTTCCGCTACATAAAATGAGGAAGGGTGATACTACGGGACTCAGTGACCGTGGCTAGCGACGATGCTCACAAACGTTGACAGAGTGCATGTGTGAGGAACGATAACTGTGTAGAGAGTGCATGTGTGAGGAACGATAACTGTGTAGAGAGTGCATGTGTGAGGAACGATAACTGTGTAGAGAGTGCATGTGTGAGGAACGATAACTGTGTAGAGAGTGCATGTGTGAGGAACGATAACTGTGTAGAGATTGCACTGTGAACAGATATATACCGATATAATCCAAATGCCGAGTTAAAGGCCGCATCATTATAAAGAAATTTGTTTAGGGATTTGAGATGTTTTCTAGAGTTTTGTTTTTTTGGGGGGGGGGGGGGGGGGGGCGTCTTTTATTTCAATAACTATGATAAATAACTTACAATACATTAGATGATGGTTATCTTTGTCCTAGAACTATTTCGCTTTACCATCGTTCAAATAAAAAAAGCATGACCAAATATGGAGTCAAAGTCGGGTGATTTTCAGCTATTACACCCGAATAACTAACAAATCAAACAAACCTGTGAAAGTATTTATATTAGGAAAAATTCAGAAAAATATATATGATAAATTGTTAAAGGGAATATGAAGGTCGCACCATTGCAGATAACAATGCCTTTAATTATTGAATTTGTAAATTTCTTGTTTAATTGTAAAGTATACCCGATAAACTTCCAGTGAAGAATAATTACGTAGAATGGGCTGTATTTAATATGAAGGAAACATTAATTGAACGGCACTAAAAGCATATGTCATGAAATGTCCAAATAGTTATCAATGCAAGAATTGTCGACCGCTCACACCCGTCATCAGCATTGTCTATTGATCAGGTAAACGGAGTAGTTCGTACTTAAAAGCACCAAATCTTTGCTCTCTCGAATTCATTTCAAGATCACAATAATATTGAATACATTTGAACTACAGTAAACTCATTATTTCAATATCAAAACAGTTCCAACAAATCACAATAATATTGAATACATTTGAACTACAGTAAACTCATTATTTCAATATCAAAACAGTTCCAACAAATCACAATAATATTGAATACATTTGAACTACAGTAAACTCATTATTTCAATATCAAAACAGTTCCAACAAATCACAATAATATTGAATACATTTGAACTACAGTAAACTCATTATTTCAATATCAAAACAGTTCCAACAAATCACAATAATATTGAATACCCTTGAACTACAGTAAACTCATTATTTCAATATCAAAACAGTTCCAACAAATCACAATAATATTGAATACCCTTGAACTACAGTAAACTCATTATTTCAATATCAAAACAGTTCCAACAAATCACAATAATATTGAATACATTTGAACTACAGTAAACTCATTATTTCAATATCAAAACAGTTCCAACAAATCACAATAATATTGAATACATTTGAACTACAGTAAACTCATTATTTCAATATCAAAACAGTTCCAACAAATCACAATAATATTGAATACATTTGAACTACATAAATCTTCAAATGAATATAGAAACATAGAAATCTTCAAATGAATATAGAAACATATAAATCTTCAAATGAATATAGAAACATAGAAATCTTCAAATGAATATAGAAACATAGAAATCTTCAAATGAATATAGAAACATAGAAATCTTCAAATGAATATAGAAGCATAGAAATCTTCAAATGAACATAGAAACATAGAAATCTTCAAATGAATATAGAAACATAGAAATCTTCAAATGAATATAGAAGCATAGAAATCTTCAAATGAATATAGAAGCATAGAAATCTTCAAATGAATATAGAAACATAGAAATCTTCAAATGAATATAGAAACATATAAATCTTCAAATGAATATAGAAACATATAAATCTTCAAATGAATATAGAAACATAGAAATCTTCAAATGAATATAGAAACATAGAAATCTTCAAATGAATATAGAAACATAGAAATCTTCAAATGAATATAGAAACATAGAAATCTTCAAATGAATATAGAAGCATATAAATCTTCAAATGAATATAGAAACATAGAAATCTTCAAATGAATATAGAAACATAGAAATCTTCAAATGAATATAGAAACATAGAAATCTTCAAATGAATATAGAAACATATAAATCTTCAAATGAATATAGAAACATAGAAATCTTCAAATGAATATAGAAACATAGAAATCTTCAAATGAATATAGAAACATAGAAATCTTCAAATGAATATAGAAACATATAAATCTTCAAATGAATATAGAAGCATAGAAATCTTCAAATGAACATAGAAACATAGAAATCTTCAAATGAATATAGAAACATAGAAATCTTCAAATGAATATAGAAGCATAGAAATCTTCAAATGAATATAGAAACATAGAAATCTTCAAATGAATATAGAAACATAGAAATCTTCAAATGAATATAGAAACATAGAAATCTTCAAATGAATATAGAAACATAGAAATCTTCAAATGAATATAGAAGCATTTTGAGAATTAGATTTAAAAAAAATATGAAACAACACACACACACGGATCGAATATTGAAATTACCTCTAAAGTAGTGTCTTCATTTCAACAGTTGGTTGTGTATAACAGAACAGGGTGACATCAGACAGATATGGTATAGATAGTAAGTCTTTCTGTACTGAATACAATATTTATAAGCTGACAGTATGTATAGCAATGTGTATGTTATCTAAGCATTGTCCTATACACTAAATAAACAGATATCAAGATACCACCATCACCGTTTACCCTGTATATATATCCTATCTGACCATACACTAAATGTTTATCCTATATATATATATATATATATCTATATATATATCACCATTATTTACACGCCACTTTATCCCTTCATCAACTACATGCAAGAACTTATTTACAAATTCATGTTTTATCAGTCTTTAGAAATGCCTTTTACTTCATTAACTAAAGAGTTACTTTTCATGAATTTACTTCCTGTCCATATTCTATAAGTCTTTAAGTGTTGATAAAATGAATAAACTGCAATGAAAATAATCAATATTTGTTCTTTGTACCATTTCTTTTTTTGCACATAATACAGTGAATCAAATATACTAATACTACAGAATTATCTATGCCTAGGGCCTCCATGTAACAGAATTATCTATGCCTAGGACCTCCATGTTAACAGAATTATCTATGCCAAGGGTCTCCATGTAACAGAATTATCTATGCCTAGGGCCTCCATGTAACAGAATTATCTATGCCTAGGGCCTCCATGTAACAGCATTATCTTGTGAGATTTCAAACTCTGTACAGTACTATATGCTAAGGGCCTCCATGTTACAGAATTATCTTGCGAAACTTCAACTCCGTACAGTGTCACAATTCCCTGGGATTACTTTCCCCTACGAATAATGATATTGGAGTTGTAACATAACGGAATATACTGAGCTGTCTGGAGCTTGTCGAGATTTCAGTACAAAAGACAAATGACAAGTCCAGCAGCCTTAATCATAGGGAACAAACTATCTGATAATTCTATAAATACCTTTATTATTTATTATAAATTGAGTAGTTTTAACACAGATTGTTTATAAGCATTGAGAGTCTCTTCGTTGTCTCCCTTGTCTTTTAAGTCACAGAAAGCAGCTTTGTATTGCTGCACGTCAGTTTCAGTCTCCACCACAGAAACATCTGGATCCTCCATCTTTTCTTCCTGACCACTATCAATCTACAGACAAAAACAGAACTGACTAATTCAACATTCCTTATTGCTTCATCCAACAAAATGGTAGAATACTTTACACTCCATCACAATGGGTGCGTTCAGAGTAAACCCAATGGTACCATCACCGATTTGCCAATTGTAAATATTTAATTCATTGGTACCATTGGATCCTTGTGTACTCTGAATGAGTTTGGGATACAAATGGTGAGAAATACACAATGGTACCATTGGTATACCACTAGCTGATCAGTTAGTACAAAATGTCAAAGATATACACTCATATCACCTTTGTGAATAATTTTGCACCAAGAAGATGCATTTAGAAATATATTTTTAAGTTCTATTAATTACTTTCTCCTGCAGATTATTTTCTCCATCTTCAATAGCCAAGAGTTTTCGGTCCATAAATGCGAAGCTGGGTAGACCAAAAATCCTTTGGCTAACGAAGATGTATTTTCTCTTGTAAAACATCATGAATATAGATCATCTGACGAAATGGTTAGACTGGGAGATTGCTACACCATATCACTTACACTTGATGTTTTTTAAAACCCATTTACGTCTATGCAGGGGAGTGTTTGAAGCAATATGTCTGAAATTGTCTTTAGTTGATGCCTGTGAAGATTTATAAGGGGGAAGATGTGATACAAAATTGGTTTCTTTCAGTGTGTATGCGTTTGCTGCCATTTTTGAATACGTCATATATAGAGTTACCAACGCTAACAGAGCTCTAGGTTGTCTGCAGATACATGTATGTTTACCATTGGTAAAGTTTATTGGCAAACATTGGTACCATTATCGTATCAATGGTAACAAATTTTTCCAATGGTAACTTATGTCAACCAATAATAGTACTCTGAACGCACCCTTTATAAATCTTTAATTTAGTGTGGTGGATCAAGCTTGAATGTCTTATAAAATCTGTATTTTAGTGGGGTAGATCTAACTTTAGTGCTCTATAAAATCTGTATTTTAGTGGGGTAGATCTAACTTTAGTGTTCTATAAAATCTGTATTTTAGTGGGGTAGACCTAACTTTAGTGTTCTATACAATCTGTATTTTAGTGTGATGGACCTAACTTTAGAGTTCTATACAATCTGTATTTTAGTGTCATGGATCAAACTTGAATGGCGGTATAAATAAGTCTGTACTTCAGTGTGGTGGATCCAGCTATTCACCTGTTGAATTTTGCTCTTTAAGTGGAGGATCTTATTTCTGGACTGTGTTTTGTCCCATTGATATACTACCCAGTCTGATTCCTCCATTTCATCCTCCCAGGGTTCTGTCACCTACAACATAACACAGTGTCAGTCAATATCACAGAATATTATATATCTACAACACAACAGTCAATATCACAGATTATTACATATCTACAAAACAACACAGTCAATATCACAGATTATTATATATCTACAACACAACACAGTCAATATCACAGATTATTACATATCTACAAAACAACACATTCAATATCACAGATTATTACATATCTATAACACAACACAGTCAATATCACAAATTGTTACATATCTACAACACAACACAGTCAATATCACAGATTATTACATATCTACAACACAACACATTGCAGAAATCTACAGTACAATGTAGGATTGGTCAATACCACAGAATATTACACATCAGATAAAGATGTCTCCGATACTATCATAGTATAAAACATGCATACTTGTACACACATATACAAATATATAATATCTATATCAACAATGTAATACTGTAACAGAAATGTAAAAAAAAAAAAAACACAACAAGATTGCTACACAAAAAAATTTGAAGCGCAAATTCCCATAACGTCTGTAAAATTTGTGTAATATGATCAACTTTATATTGTGACTATAAGAATCCTGCAAAATTTGTACAAAATCTGTACAGCGATATCCAAGAAGTTACGTCCACATGTTTGCTGTAACTGTGTTTGACTGTAAAATTGAATTCGTTGTAAGCGTGTTGGCTGTAACCAGGTTTTACTGCAAGTGTGAATTCGTTATAAGTGAGTTCGCTGTACCCAGGTTTAACTGTAAGTGTGAATTCGTTATAAGCGAGTTCGCTGTAACTGTGTTTTACTCTAAGTGTGAATTCATTATAAGTGAGTTCGCTGTAACCATGTTTTACTGTAAGTGTGAATTTGTTATAAGCGAGTTCACTGTACCCATGTTTTACTGTAATAACTTACATGTGATTCGTAGTACAATGCTGTCAGCTTATAAATGTTGAAGTCATAGTTCTGTTTCCGAAGCGGACATCTATAAAAGATGAAACATTTGATATAACCAACACATAATTAAAAACACATGCTTTAGCACAGTACAGTATCATATCATACCAATTCTTTTATACTGATGATACAAGTCTTATAAAACTTAAAAAACTTGCAAGGCATTAATTGATGAGACAGTGAATTTGAGCAAGTTCGAGTTGATTTAAAGATGCATTTTACAAAGACCTTTGAAAGATCACTGATATTTGTATACATTATGTTAATAAGCCCCAATAATGAAGGAGAAATTATCAGCATCAGTCCTCCATTGCAGGGGTGATCATCTCTCTCTCTCGAGTTTCACTAAAGTTATCCATGACATTGTGAAAATGACGTTGGATACGGTTCATTACACACAATGCTCGGTCACAAGTACCCAGTTTGTCGAATATGATCAGTCAAATTTCATATCAACAGTGCCATTGCTTTAGACTTTTAGCTGAAAGTCGGGCTAAGCAAAAATGTACTCCCAGATTGAGTAGTGGTAGAATTGACAATTTAGGGGAAGGGCTGACAATTTTTCGGTAGAGCTGACAATTTTTTCGATAGAGCTGACAATTTTGTGATAAGCCTGACAATTTAGGGAAGGGCTGACAATTTTGTGGTAGAGCTGACAATTTTGCAGTAGGGCTGACAATTTAGTGGTAAGGCTGACAATTTAGTGGTAGGGCTGACAATTCTGCGGTAGGAATGGCAATTTAGTGGTAGGACTGACAATTTTGTGATAAGCCTGACAATTTTGCGGTAGGGCTGACAATTTAGTGGTAAGGCTGACAATTTTGTGGTAGGAATGACAATTTAGTGGTAGGGCTGACAATTTTGTGATAAGCCTGACAATTTTGCGGTAGGGCTGAGAATTTAGTGGTAAGGCTGACAATTTAGTGGTAGGGCTGACAATTCTGCGGTAGGAATGGCAATTTAGTGGTAGGAGTGACAATTTTGTGATAAGCCTGACAATTTTGCGGTAGGGCTGACAATTTAGTGGTAAGGCTGACAATTTTGTGGTAGGAATGACAATTTAGTGGTAGGGCTGACAATTTTGTGATAAGCCTGACAATTTTGTGGTAGGGCTGACAATTTAGTGGTAGGGCTGACAATTTTGGAGTAGGGCTGCTGCATCTGATGGTTTACTTCAACGCTCTAGAATAAAGTCATACATTATATGAGGTCGATATTGTAAGATATTTACCTGTCTGAAGTGAGTTGTAAGGTTTTCGTTTCTTCATTTAACTTTTCTCCTGCTAGTTTCTTCATTTTCATGGAAGCATGGTCATCAAACTTGAGGACAGATAGGTTAACCTGTCAATTTTCAATCATTTTCTTCAGTCAAAATAAATACGGTGTCATCATTTTATCATATACCCATCAAGTCTTCTGATACTGTAAAATCCATCAGTGTGTGATTCAACTTTCATCAATGCACGTTTTTTTTGTGGAAAATCATTGACCGCATCACAAACAAAATTGCAAACACACAAATAATATCACTGTATGTTTGTGTTTTAGATAATTTGGAATACATTCATTATCTTACAAATGTGTACTATTCAAAAATACCTAAGGGGGTATATAATAAATTTATCATTACTACAGTAACTTGATCTGAAGGGTTGGATCACGTCTCGTTGACAGGTGCAGATCGTCGGATCAAACTCAACTCCTCAAGTCTTGTTTGATCCGCACCTATCAACTTGACACGATTCAAGTATTCAGATGACGTTACTGTAATAATAATATATATTGACACGATTCAAGTATTCAGATCACGTTACTGTAATAATAATATATATAATTTTCACAGGTATCCCCATCCCATCAAACTCAAACCACAAATAAATAATTTATCTGATGCTTTAATGTACAGAAACCAAACTCAAACCACAAAAAAAACCAATTTATCTGATGCTTTAATGTACAGAAACCAAACTCAAACCACATATAAACAATTTATCTGATGCTTCAATGTACAGAAACCATATCTACTAAATTACATCAAACTGTAACAACAATCCACAAAACTGTAAAATCTCAACATCCCACAAAACTGTAAAATCTCAACAACCCACAAAACTGTAAAATCTCAACAATCCACAAAACTGTAAAATCTCAACATCCCACAAAACTGTAAAATCTCAACAATCCACAAAACTGTAAAATCTCAACAATCCACAAAACTGTAAAATCTCAACAACCCACAAAACTGTAAAATCTCAACAATCCACAAAACTGTAAAATCTCAAAAACCCACAAAACTGTAAAATCTCAACAACCCACAGAACTGTAAAATCTCAACATCCCACAAAACTGTAAAATCTCAAAAACCCACAAAACTGTAAAATCTCAACAACCCACAAAACTGTAAAATCTCAACAACCCACAAAACTGTAAAATCTCAACAACCCACAAAACTGTAAAATCTCAACAATCCACAAAACTGTAAAATCTCAACATCCCACAATCATTGGCCTCCATGGATCCAAATGTCTCGACAGAAATCGTGAAATATTTGGCTTGTGGAATTGACAATGCTTGTACACAGTGTATGTCTTATGCTTGTACACAGTGTATGTCTTATGTTTGTACACAGTGTATGTCTTATGCTTGTACACAGTGTATGTCTTATGCTTGTACACAGTGTATGTCTTATGCTTGTACACAGTGTGTGTCTTATGCTTGTACACAGTGTGTGTCTTATGTTTGTACACAGTGTGTGTCTTATGCTTGTACACAGTGTATGTCTTATGTTTGTACACAGTGTATGTCTTATGCTTGTACACAGTGTATGTCTTATGCTTGTACACAGTGTATGTCTTATGCTTGTACACAGTGTGTGTCTTATGTTTGTACACAGTGTATGTCTTATGCTTGTACACAGTGTATGTCTTATGCTTGTACACAGTGTGTGTCTTATGTTTGTACACAGTGTATGTCTTATGCTTGTACACAGTGTATGTCTTATGCTTGTACACAGTGTATGTCTTATGCTTGTACACAGTGTGTGTCTTATGTTTGTACACAGTGTATGTCTTATGCTTGTACACAGTGTATGTCTTATGCTTACTATTCCACAAAATCATTGTGTCTACTTGTCTGATGCAAATATTTAACTCCATACAATCATTTGGACTATGAAATATATCATAATATGAGAAGCAAGCCTTACATTGACGGTGACTTCCTGTGTATATGTAATACGTACATTGACCTTGACCTCCCATGATGTAATACTTACATTGACGGTGACCTCCCATTATGTAATACTTACATTGACCTTGACCTCCTGTGATGCAATACTTACATTGACCTTGACCTCCTGTGTATATGTAATACTTACATTGACCTTGACCTCCCGTGATGTAATACTCACATTGACAGTGACCTCCCATGATGCAATACTTACATTGACCTTGACCTCCCGTGATATAATACTCACATTGACCTTGACCTCCCGTGTATATGCAATACTTACATTGACCTTGACCTCCTGTGTATATGTAATACTTACATTGAAGGTGACCTACCTTGATGTAATACTTACATTGACCTTGACCTCCCGTGCTCTTGAATCTCTTATTGATGTTCCACAGGTCACGTAGTCAGAGGTAATGACCTCAATTGGGAAGTTGACCTTTCTGACCTCAAGATTCTTCAGTTCTTCGGGAAATTTTGTGCAAAATTCTGAAAAAGACATAGTGTTACATTCGTTTTATTTTCCTTCTTGATTCTAAGAAATTTTCACAAAATTTTGTGATGTAATTACTTAAATGTTTTTGCTACCAAATTTATCTATTCATGTAGTTTCAGACTAGAATGACTGCCATTGGGTGGAATGTGTCATGTGATTGTCCACTACAGTTCTATAGGCAGTCAGTAGTGAAATATAAACATCAATGTGGGAGATGCCTGTTAGAAGTTTCAGAGAGTTTTGTAGAACATCACTCTGTTGGAAATTTGAATTGTGCCCCTTTAATTGTGACTTAAATGTCTGCGGTTTACAGTCTCTATAACAATGACGGTAAGTATGGCTGGATGCGATACAATGTGTGTCTTCACTACACTTCTTGATGAACTGTGAATAATATTTGTCTCTGGTGATGTTTTTGACAAAATCTGGTAATTAAGTTTGTGACTGATCACCTACAGGAATACATGGAGTAGATAAGGCCTAGTGGTGGTCCTGTGTCTAAAAAAAATCCATCCCGATACAATTCTGTAGACGGTGAGGAAGAAACAAAGTAACTAATGATGTTCCTTAAAGTCATCTATCCATTTCATAACGCGTCACTATGGAAAAAAGAGATTATTTGATGTCCACATTTCAAACATGGCATGCTTTCAAGGAATAGAAATGATTATACCTCTATATACATAGAAGAAAATGTTAGATCATGTTGATGTTTTGATCTTTATAAAGAAAAACATGCAGTTGTAACAGTAAAGTGCAATTAAATGATTCCAAAAGCAGTGTAACTGTTCATTTGTTATCCATAGCATCTTAAAAGTATTGTGATACGTATTATATCATCAGGTCTGTATCGTGATACATATTGTATCATCAGGTCTGTATCGTGATACGTATTATATCATCAAGCCTGTATCATGATACATATCATATTGTGAGGCCTGTATCATATGTAACGCATGGCAAGCGTATCGTTGCACCCCTAATATTGATAATGGAAAAACAAATCTATTAGAAAAAGTGCTGTAAAATATCTGGCAATATTTGAAATGCTGGATGAGTTAAGTTTTGAGAAATGCTAATTTCTTTTGTTCCCAATTTCAAGAAGGACTTAGAAATGTAAATTACAAAAACAAACATTCTCTAACATTTTTGGAAATTAAAATCAGAATGTTGTCTTAACATCAATTTTAAGCATTTCAATTATTTTGCTGGAATAAGGGAGTTAACTCATTGTGAAATGTATGCCCCTTACACCTACTTTTAATGGCTTCGCAGTGTGACCTACTTTTGATGGATTGGCAGTGTGACCAACTTCTGATGGCTTGGCAGTGTGACCTACTTTTGATGATCTGGCAGTGTGACCTACTTTTGATGGCTTGACAGTATAAAATGCATGCCCTGTACACCTACTTTTGATGGTTTTGCAATGTGACCTACTTTTGATGGTTTTGCAGTGTGACCTACTTTTGATGGCTTGGCAGTGTGACCTATTTCTGATGGCTTGGCAGTGTGACCTATTTTTCATGATCTGGCAGTGTGACCTATTTTTGATAGCCTGGCAGTGTGAAATTGACTTACTTTTGATGGCCTGGCAGTGTGACCTACTTTTGATGGCCTGGCAGTGTGAAATTTACCTTCTTTTGATGACCTGGCAGTGTGAAATTGACCTATTTTTGATGACCTGGCAGTGTGAACTACTTTTGATGGCCTGGCAGTGTGAAATTGACCTACTTTTGATGACCTAGCAGTGTGAAATTTATTTATTTTTGATGATCTGGCAGTGTGACCTACTTTTGATGGCCTAGCAGTGTGAAATTGACCTACTTTTGATGGCCTGGCAGTGCTTCTTGATGTGGGGAGGAGTCAGATGTAGAAAGTTAGGGATCTTCATCAGCTCAATGTTCCCATACCGCCCCAGAGCTAGCAGCTTCTTCTTCTACAACAGAGAAATCAGTCTGTGAAATAGATATCTTACATAATGTCACTGTATACAACAGTGAAATCAGTCTGTGAAATAGATATCTTACATAATGTCACTGTATACAACAGTGATTGATTGATTGATTGTATCTTGCTTAATGTCTCGCTCGAAAATTTTTCACTCAATTTGGAGACATCACCAAGACTGGTGAAGGGCTTCAAATTTAGGCCTATGCTTGGTGCTTATGGCCATTGAGCAGTGAGGGTTCTTTAGTATGGCACACCTTCTGTGACACATCCATTTTTAAGGTCATCTCCGAGGACCCGCGACATTCACACCTGATGCCAAGTGATTGGCGATGGAACTGTCACTACCTATTTCAACGACTTACATCTGTCACGGCCGGGATTCGAACCCCGGCCTTCCGCATGCGGGGCGAACACTCTAACCTCTTGGCCACCGCGGCGGTTATACAACAGTGAAATCAATCTGTGAAATAGATATCTTACATAATGTCAGTGTATACAACAGTGAAATCAGTCTGAAATAGATATCTTACACAATGTCACTGTATACAACAGTGAAATCAGTCTGTGAAATAGATATCTTACACAATGTCACTGTATACAACAGTGAAATCAGTCTGTGAAATAGATATATCTTACACAATGTCACTGTATACAACAGTGAAATCAGTCTGTGAAATAAATATCTTACATAATAGTACTGTATAGTGTAGATGACATCCAGAGTTAACACCCTTGAACAACAAAGCTATAAAGGACATTTTAAGAAATTAATTTCATTTTTGAAAATACATGAAGGTATAAACTGCGTTCGGAATGGGGCCAAACTTCGGCCCTCCACAGACCATAAAAAAAATCCCTGGAATATCTCACAATACAGGAAACTTACATTTTGAAGCATTGCAATAATAAGGTGCACTTACATATTCACAAGTTTTGTGCTTTGAAGAAAACATTACAAGTCATGCTATAATCTATGTTGTATCAGATTGAGAGGACTCTACGAACTGCATCAACTTCATCAGTAGAATTTCCCTGGGGGTGGGGGTGAGTGAAGAAGTCTACTGCATTAACTTCATCAACAGAATTTCCCTGGGGGTGGGGGTGAGTGAAGAAATCTACTGCATTAACTTCATCATTTGAATTTCCCTGGGGGTGGGGGTGAGTGAAGAAGTCCACTGCATTAACTTCATCAGTAGAACTTCCCTGGGGGTGGGGTGGATGAAGAAGTCTACTGCATTAACCTCATCAGTAGAATTTCCCCGGGGGTGGTGCTGGTAGAAGAAGAACTCTACTGCATTAACTTCATCAGTAGAATTTCCCCGGGGGTGGAAGGTTACCTTTCTAAAGCCCTGTCTGACAGGAATTGGAACAGACCCCCAGTGAAACGGTGCTTTTGTGGGCCAAACATCTGTCCAACTCTGATCGGTCCGCATGCAGTCTGCTCGTGTCATGTGACCTCTGATGATCTCCTCCCGCTAAAAAAATGTCCACAACTTTACATTAGAAACAATAAAACATTTCCATTAAATTAGAATTAGAATCAGATTGTTTCACTTCTGGGACATTGAATATTCCTTAATGTAAATTATGCCGATGAATCAAATAAAATTAAAAAAAACAAAAACAAAACACCTGTCCTCATTCTACAACTGTACAATTCATACAACATATTTTTGTTTTCCAAACACTTCTAAAATTGTTTATCAAGCACCGTATCAGCACAAGCCTATCAGCACTATTAAAAGAACAATGACTATATCAAGATGCCCACAGCCTAAGGCTATTCCTGTAACTCAGATTACTATCAACCACACTCACCACAAACTCAAATTTCTATCAGCCATGCTCACCACAAACTCAGATTTCTATCAGCCATACTCACCACAAACTCAGATTTCTATCAGCCATACTCACCACAAACTCAGATTTCTATCAGCCACACTCAACACAAACTAAGATTTAAGTCAACCATACTCACCACAAACTCAGATTTAAGTCAGCCACACTCACCACAAACTCAGATTTAAGTCAGCCATACTCAACACAAACTCAGATTTAAGTCAGCCATACTCACCACAAACTCAGCCTCCTTTTCTTTATCTCTATATATGTTCAAAACTTTGAATTCCTCATCTACAAAAGATATGTTTAGCTTGAATTATCAACCAACATCTTATCAACATGGTAAACCAGGGTTGCAGTTCGCTACTTGTCAATGCGAGTATTAAAACACCATATGGGTAACAAAATACTGAAAACAAAGTTTTCCACAAGGCAAATTATGTTTATCTAATAATATTCCCACGTTTTGTTTAGATTTCATAATTCTTTCACTTTTTATAAAACACTTTCCTATCTAAGATCATGTACAAAACAATCTAATCAAATCTACTATATTTTCTGTTATTTTGCTATATATTTTTTTTGATAACGACTGTTTCTATTGTATTTTACATTTGTGAAAGATCAAACTTAAGTTTCAGAAGTTTTTCTGTACAAGTTTAAGTCACAATTTCCATTCATATCTAATCAGACTTGCTGGAATATGGTGACATTAAGATCGATGTAGGTTCTATCTCAATTGTCTGTCCAATTTACAGGAACAGTTATGAATACAATGAGATATTGAAAACAAAGTAACTATGACTTGTGGAAGTTCCGAAATGCACGTTTTCTTCATACAGAAATCTCAAACATAATTATTATTGTAGTGAATCGAAATTCTAATAAATTTTTCATCAATGACATTGAAAACATGTTGGGTTCTTCCTCATTCAATGCCAAAAAAGTATGCATATTGGGAACATTATCAGTATTATGGCTCTCTTTGAATCTTGCCCACAGGCTTATAAAACACACACACACCATCTACACACACACATTAGCGATGCTATACCCCCCTTCACACACACATCTACACACACACATTAGTGATGCTATACCCCCTTCACACACACATCTACACACACACATTAGTGATGCTATACCCCCCTTCACACACACATCTACACACACACATTAGCGATGCTATACCCCCTTCACACACACATCTACACACACACATTAGCGATGCTATACCCCCCTTCACACACACATCTACACACACACATTAGCGATGCTATACCCCCCTTCACACACACATCTACACACACACATTAGCGATGCTATACTCCCCTTCACACACACATCTACACACACACATTAGCGATGCTATACCCCCTTCACACACACATCTACACACACACATTAGCGATGCTATACCCCCCTTCACAACTGCGTGAGAGGATAATAACCATTCAAAATTTCACAACTCCTTAGTTTTTAAATAATAATGTGAGTTCAATTATCTAGAACTTGGAAAGGCCAAGGGGCCCATACGTTCCAGTTCTTAAATGTGATAGAGATTTGGCCCTGAATTATTCTCTCTCTCTCTATATATATATAATACATTTCAAGATTTACACATATCAGATTGTCAGGGTGTCCGGGTAGCGCTCTCGCTTCCCACTGCTGCGACCCAAGTTTGATCCTCGTGATCAGCAGTGGTTGTATGTGAGAGTCACCCGCTCAGATGTGTGGGTTTCCTCCGGGTACTCTGGTTTCCTCCCACATAAAATGATCCCCTGGCGCAAACATCCGTGCATCAGGTGATCGACACATTGGAAATGAGCTTTCGAGCCTTCATGGGTTATCTTGGGTATTTATGTACGTATATTTAATTTGTATGTACACATACACAGGTACTTGGGTCATAATATATGAATACACATCTAACCTTATACATATGTATAAGGTTAGATGTGTATTCATATATTATGACCCAAGCACCTGTGTACACATACCCAATAAACATTTTTTTTTTAAATGGTGAAAAGGACTTATCATATGGATAAATGACACTGCTACTCCAGCCATACTTGACAATCGAATGCGTAGATCGGGCGAAATTCACCAATAAGCCCTTAAAACATTTACAATGAAGAATTATAAATGTAAACAAAGTATATTCATTAGTATTCCGAGTTTCCTCGTACCGCCGGCATCCTTTCGTTACTATCTTTATTCATTACGTCTATATTAACTTGTATATACCTTCTAAGTCTTCCTTAATTCTGCTGTAAAAACAACAACGTTGGGTATTATGAATTGGAGAACGCACAATGTGAAATAGAAACGACTTTCCATTGACAACTTTTATAATGCTTTTGGAGACCATTTTGGGCTGAACACGAGATTTCACGGGATAACGCGAGACTTGTGTATTCAGTGGCGCAGCTGTCATGGCGGACGACTCGAAGCAGACAAGTGCCTTACTGAAAAGGCACGATCAATTGAAGCGCTGGGACGAATCAGATACAAACAAGGCTGCAGACACACCGAGAGACAAACCTAGAAAAGTTAAATTTCAAGATGGATGTATATTTTTAGCTGCATGTTCAAGTGGAGACACCGATGAAGTCGCAAGACTACTTAGAAGAGGGGCCGACATCAACACTGCTAATGTGGACGGGTTAACAGCCCTACATCAGGTAGATATCGATGTACACAGATAGAATAGGCTTGAAAGTGTATACTTGATAGGGTTAAGCCGTAGTATAAAGCATGGTTTGTTTTTCAGTGATGCTGCATTACAAGAGTTATCTGCCCCTCGTTGACAGAAAATTTTGACATTTTGCACAAAACTGTTTCAGCAAATAGTCCTTTATCAACAAGTATAAGTAACCTTTGTCTGTGTTAAAGGGTAGAATGAATCATACTTTTGATTTCGATCTTCCAATCCTCAACTCTCTTCGATTCATCGGTGTCCTATGTAAAGGACCACTATTATATATGTTTATATTATCTTGTGAAAATACTAACAGCAGATTTTTCCCCGGTCAGTATTTCGTCTGGACCCGTCCTTCCCCTCTTTGAAATCTTGTTATTTGTAAAACTAAAGTTGTTATGTAGTTACAGCTTTGTGAGCATAAATTAGAATATTTGAAAACTCTTCAGTTTTTTTCTTCAAAACTAACAGTATACATACACTGTATCTGTGTTTTGACATAGAAAATCATTAATCTGTCCAACATATAAGAATTAGGGCTGAGACGATTTCACCGAAATATCGATATGGTTCAAGATAAATGCTTGATTCAATGTTCGATTCATTGTCTCGATTTTTGATTCGATACGTTTATTACAAACAGATTCTGTAAAATGCATCAGGTTTGACTTGTACTTTAATATTATCTAATATACCTGCAGGAGGGACAAGATAGATTCCAATAACATTCAGATTGTTGTTTGTCTTGAGTCTTGACGAAAACGAAATGAACTTTATCAGTTTAAACTACTGAGTGCAGAGGCAACAGGCACAGCGATTTTTTCTACCCATTGGTACTGGTACCGGTACCCATTCAATTGGGGGGAAATAGTGTCTAAATCGAAAAAATTGGGAATTTTCTACCAATGTATCGGCAAATGATTTCAACTAAAAGAAAAGAAAAAAAGAGTTCTACAAAACAAGAAGTAGTAAATTGGGAATTTTTAGTCTCAAAATTGGGAAAAATTAATGGTTTTTGGCATTGGGAATGGTACCGTTTATCGGTACCAGTTATATAAGGAAAAAAATCGCTGAGGCATCTTACTATTCGGCAGTTTGGAAACATTTTGCTTTTGTAATTATGATTGTGAATGTTGGTAATTAAATTTTTCTTCAATGTTATTATCGGTTATTTATGGTGAACCAAAATTTGAACATCAGTTGTTGAGTTGTGAGTGAGATACAGCACTCACAATTCTTTGTTATGTAAACAAGGCTTGTGCCATGTTTTTGTTTACATTAGACTGTTTAATAGAAAATAGTGTGTTTAAGACAAAATTAGATGTGCCAAACACTGGAAACTATTTAATTGTGTTAAGAATTCACTTATAAATTGAAAAATCTGCTTTAAACAAATCTTTTACTAGTTTATTTAACCTATGTCAGTGCTTGAAGCTAACTTTTTATGTCACCAGTCCAGCCGGACTGATGGGGTATAATTTCAACCAGTCCACAGAAAAATTTATCAGTCCAACAGAGTTTTCCAGTAATAATTTAACGTATTTCGTTAATGTTATCAAAATGAAATTTAATGCAATATGCCTCAGATAATATTGTAACACTTAAATGTGGGATTTATATTTACGAATCAGATTCATCTGATATCTACAGATCGAAGCATGCCAAATGTGTGTATAAAATTTCATAAGTATAATTTCCAAAATGATGCTTTAGAAAATTAACCAGTCCCATCGGACTGACTAAAACAAATGTCAGTCAGTCCGCCAGACTTTTAACCAGTCACAGACTGACGGGCATATGTTAATTTCGAGCCCTGTAATGTAAACAAAAACATGGCACGAGCCTTGTTTACATAACAAGGACTTGTGACGTCTGTATCTCTTATGAACCTTGACTACTGACATTCAAATTTTTGCTGATCATTAGTAATACCTTAGTTAAGCATTCTAAACATTAAAAATAAAATAAAAAAAATTTCAGCTCAAATCGTGTCCATGTCCCTTTAAAAATACAGGTCTGTGATGGATGTGAATAAATACAGGTTTGTGATGAAT
This sequence comes from Ostrea edulis, assembly GCF_947568905.1. Classification (NCBI taxonomy): domain Eukaryota; kingdom Metazoa; phylum Mollusca; class Bivalvia; order Ostreida; family Ostreidae; genus Ostrea; species Ostrea edulis. The sequence continues at coordinate 94,432,252 of NC_079166.1, read as the reverse complement.
GTGAATAAATACAGGTTTGTGATGGATGTGAATAAATACAGGTCTGTGATGAATGTGAATAAATACAGGTTTGTGATGGATGTGAATAAATACAGGTCTGTGATGAATGTGAATAAATACAGGTCTGTGATGGCGATGTGAATAAATACAGGTCTGTGATGAATGTGATAAAACACGAGTATATGATGAGACACAGGTCCATGATGAATGAGTTAGTACTATGGAATACTATTGTCAATAAGTGTCACAAACTTATAACTAAGTATGTTTAGTTTGGTAGAAGGAAAAAAGTGTGAGATGGTGCATCTCACTAAAATGAACTATGAGATACAGATAAGATGGCCATGCTCAATTGACTTTTATTCCAATTTAGATGTTTTATGATACAACATTAGTTTCATTATTTATTGCAGTATACTGATATATGACAGGGCTCGAAATTAACATGTGCCCGTCAGTCTGTGACTGGTTAAAAGTCTGGCGGACTGACTGACATTTGTTTAAGTCAGTCCGATGGGACTGGTTAGTTTTCTAAAGCATCATTTTGGAAAATATACTTATGGAATTTTATACACACATTTGGCATGCTTCGATCTGTAGATATCAGACGAATCTGATTCGTAAATATAGATCCCACTTGTCTAAGGCATATTGAGTTAAATTTCTTTTTAATAACATTAACAAAATATGTTTACTTATTTCTGGAAAACTGTTGGACTGTTAAATTTTTCTGCGGACTGGTTGAAATTATACCCCATCAGTCCGTCTGGACTGGTGAAATAAAAAGTTAGCTTCAAGCCCTGTATGATGTTATTTTGATATTGCCCAGCACAATACCACAAAACATATATACATGTATACTGTATGTAAATACTATTTCATTAAAGCAGCATGTCGGTAATTCAGTACTCAGTCTTCGACGTTAACCAGTGGCCCGAGGCCAGTAAAATCGGGATCGGGCTTCTTAAAATATTAAACCCTGGAGTCCAGCGGGCCTGTAAATGTTTTCTTATATGTTCTGTATATATTACAAATAAAGCGTGAGATTGACTCGGACTAAATGTCATGACTTAGTTGTCAAATTTCGCATAGAAAAATTATCAACCATGCTGCCTTTTCTGAAGTATAGGGAGGGGGCTCGTCCAGGAAATTCAAAACCACCCAAACGTATTTCACAATCACAACCATCCGATAAAAAAACCCCCAAAAAACCTGTCGTACGAGGAGAAAAAAACGAAAATTCATGCCCCATTGGACCGAGGGCAGTGTTCGAAATTAACCATTAGACCGATAGACCGAGTTTATGTCAAATGGCACTGGTCTATGCCAACTGTAATTGAGATAGACCAAATTGTTGTTGCCAATTTTCTAGATTTAAAGCAATAAAGTTATCCAAGAGGACCTTGCATGGTTAGTCAACGTCTGAAAAACATTATGGGAAAGGATGATATTACAGAAATGGAAAGAAAATACGTTTTTTAAGTATATTAGAAGTAACTGAAAATGTTTTAAATTTGTATTATTTTTTCAATGTTGTGGTCTATGCCAATTCGATGAGGTCTAAGTCATCTTGTTTTGACATAGACCTGTGGTCTATATCGAGTTTTAAACCAATTTCGAACACTGCGAGGATAGGCCTTGGCTAACATTTAAGTGATTCTGGAGAAAACAAAATGTTTTGTACATGGTGTATACAAAACAAAGTAGAACATGAGCTGCTGATGTCATCTGCAAGATTAATATGTTGAAAAATAAGATAATCCTTTTAATGTCAGTTGTTCTCTAAATATGATCATCTTGACCTGTATTTTCCTACAGTAGAACTGTGCATGTGTCTATAGAGTAGAATCAGCTAATAACAAAAGGTCAAATTAGAAAAAAACATTTTGGGCCTGCAAAATATTGTTCGGGCTTGCACAATTATTATACTGGGAGGCCCGAAGGGCCTGTGCTTTACAAAGTTTTTCGTGAAGACTGAGTACTAAGCAATTTCTGTTTACTATGACTATAATATGGAGTGCTGTGAAATTTTGAGAAAGTTGACTGTTTATTATGCGAAATTTTCATTTTTTCGTAGCCCCTGTAACAGATAGTTCCTGGAAATACATGTACTAACTCGGTGTGTAGACTTAGTGTTAGTTACCTGACTATGAAGTAACACTGACAGTCGACAGTACATGTAGCCCCTGTAACAGATAATTCCTGGAAAGAGCTCACATTTTTGGCCAGTTTATTTACTTTTTTAATTTTTACCATGTATGGCTATGTAGGCATTTTTGTACTAAGAAAGCAGTTAATCTACAATACCACAGTATTTTATCTCTCACTTGTGACATAAAAGGTTTTTATTTTTAAACAGTCATATTATGAATCATATTTTGTATCCTGAGTGAATGTTCAACATATAATCACGTCTCCCCTCTGCACTTTAGAAATTGGTGGTAATGTGAAATCCATGTATAAGCCTATTGTTACTGAGGTTAGGTAGTCTTTTGTGTGATTAAACAACCACCTCCATCTCAATGATGAAGAAGCACTTGTGCTGGATTATTGTTTATGCATTCCTGGCTGATAACAGACCCAGTGTAGCATGTGTGTGTGTGTGTTAGGGGAGGAGAGTCTGAGAGAGCAGTAATTGTGATATAATATTCCCCATGGGGGAGATATCAGGGGGGTGTTACTTTACTTGTGCTGTGTAATTGCCTGATTACTCCAATAGATTATGGGGCTTAGAAGGTTACCAAAAAATGAAAATAAACTCATCTGTCTCCCCGCCCAGGCTTGGATTTCACGAAAAACTCTCAAATTTAAAGTTTGAGTTTTCTTTAATTTGAGCAGTCAAAATTTGAGTAAAAGGTAAAACTTAATTAAGTCACTCTATGGGGATTTGAGTTTTGTAGTGGATCACTAGATATTGTGATATATGCCTGTAGATTTCAATATCTCGCATGGCGTTTGTCGTGTTGGTCAAGAATAAGCAGCTTCAAGTGTTCATGTTGTGACATCCACAAGATTTTTTCTATTTCTCCGGTAAATATTTTGATAAGAATTATCTTGTATTTGTATACATATGTTTTTCAATGTAGTGAATGAATTTGAAAAAAAATCTAGACGATGGCGTTTTTTCTTGAGCTTCATTAGTTGCCTCTGATCCTGTTGGCTATATCCAGAAAACGCTGCCCCACCAGAAATACGTACTCTCACATCAACATGTCTTTATTTGTGTTAGAGTGACCCATCTTTTTAAGCCTGCCTCTAGAGGTGTGCATGTATTTATGTTTTTCATTAAATTTTCCAGGTTCCTGTAATCAGACTAATTTATATAAATATTCTACCTGGTTCAGAATACATGCACAGCTTCAGTCATTATAAATCTTGTATTCATTGTTGTTTTTTTTTTTTTTTTTTTTGCTTCAGAAACACGTGTTTTCATCACTGCTGTTTATTTATGATTTTATAATAAAGATTTAAAGTTTTGGTAAGAAGTTCTCTACAACCAGAGTAACTATAACTTTGATAAGATTAAATCACTTTTCATTGATTCTTCAGAGATAAGTAACATGTAGTTTATAATTATATACATGTATACATCTAGCAGTAGTGTGGATTGTACAAATTCATCATCACCATTGGCAGTTATAATTTGTTGTGTGACTGCTTTAAAAAAAAAATTAAAGGCAAGAATACCTTAATTCTACATGTAATAAGACAACAATCATGTAATTCTACATGTAATAAGACAACAATCATGTAATTCTACATGTAATAAGACAACAATCATGTAATTCTACATGTAATAAGACAATTAACAATCATGTAATTCTACATGTAATAAGACAATTAACAATCATGTAATTCTACATGTAATAAGACAACAATCATGTAATTCTACATGTAATAAGACAACAATCGTGTAATTCTACATGTAATAAGACAACAATCGTGTAATTCTACATGTGATAAGACAACAATCATGTAATTCTACATGTGATAAGACAACAATCATGTAATTCTACATGTGATAAGACAACAATCATGTAATTCTACATGTGATAAGACAACAATCATGTAATTCTACATGTAATAAGACAACAATCATGTAATTCTACATGTAATAAGACAACAATCACAGGGTTCGAAATTAACTTTTTCAAGCACTAGTCCGTACGGACTAGTCACTGTTGATGTTCACTAGTCTGCAAAGCATTTCACTAGTCTGTCCAGTATATCATAAAATGATCTTCATTTAAATCAAACCAAACACATCACAGTTGCAAACAATTCAATTTCTGACACCTACAGAAGAAAAAGAGACCAACATATTTTATTTCGCATTCAAAATCTTCAGAAGCATACAATATTAACCTCCGAGTTAATCCTTTTATAAACGTTCATAAGTGCGTTCGAGATCGATGTTCCTGTTCTTTTGGTGCTCAGATTTTAGAGTCACAGGAGTTCGAAATTTTATCAAGAAAGTCAATAAAATTCACTCGATTGACCAAGTCATGAGCTATAATGTTATGAACTACCGTGTTAGAGTCGCGAATGACGAGAACATGTGCGCACAAACATGCACGTTCTCAGACCACACTACTTGCAATTCTTGCACCTAGAACACGTTCTTGTGATGTGTACTCGGCGTTCGGAATCGGCAGGAATTTGACAATTTGTGCACGTTCGAAGAACGGCGGTCTCGAACGCACTCCATGTGTTTGGAAGATCAGGATGTCATAGTCATGCAAACACTTGACCATGCAGGTAATCAACCATAAGTTCAAACATCTAAGAGACTCAGACAAATCTTCCTAAAAATCTTTACCACATTGAAGATTGATTTCCGGATTTTCACTAGTCCGTACGGACTAGTGCTATAGAGAGTTCACTAGTCCGACACGTTTTTAACTAGTCTCGGACTTACGGACATGAGTTAATTTCGAACCCTGAATCATGTAATTCTACATGTAATAAGACAACAATCACGTAATTCTACATGTGATAAGACAACAATCATGTAATTCTACATGTGATAAGACAACAATCATGTAATTCTACATGTGATAAGACAACAATCATGTAATTCTACATGTAATAAGACAACAATCATGTAATTCTACATGTGATAAGACAACAATCACGTAATTCTACATGTGATAAGACAACAATCACGTAATTCTACATGTTATAAGACAACAATCATGTAATTCTACATGTAATAAGACAACAATCATGTAATTCTACATGTAATAAGACAACAATCATGTATTATATGGTTTATGAACAGAAAAGGATTTAGAGTGAAAAGATGAGAAACCAAAAACTGTGTATAATTATTTTTATTTACAGATATTCAATATTTTTATTTACAGATATTCGACATTTTTTGTATCTTTGATAATTATGTACTGTATCATGGAAATAGGTTTTAAAATATGATTGACAATGTATTTGTATTGTAATATTTATTTGTAATAAAACTCAAGAACATCTGATTAGGTTAGTGATGGGCAATTGGACCAAAAACCACAATCGATTATCGGCAATAATCGGACACATGTAATCGATTAATAATCGATTAAAATCGGAATTGGCATTTAAAGCTGTATAACCGGATGTTCATGTATTATTTTTGTACATAATTACTTTAAAGCAGATTCATTACTTTATAAAGTTATTAACTTTCCGTTAATTACATGCTTGAAAACATCTGCATGTAAAAGAAAACAGTGCGAATATTATTTAGAAAGTAAATATGGTGGCTACATATATAAATCATCCCAGAATAGATGTCTATAAATAGACCCACGCGCGTCAGGGGAATCCCAACATGATGTATTAATCATACGCAACTGTCTAGTTTTAAGGCTGAAAGAGCTTAAAACAACGATTTACTAAGAGGTATTTGATATTTTTATTTCTATTAAACTTATGGTACGGTACTGTTATAACAAAATACACAGATAAGACCACCGATGATCTGAAAGTTTGAACTGGTCACGTGACTGTCACTTGAAATGGCAGAGTGACGCGGTTATTTGTAAACATCGATTTAAAATCAAATTATTTGGGTTAAAACAGATGAAATAATTTATGATAGGTCGTACAGTCTCCTAACTACATACGTGCGATGATTTAATAGCGTTTTTACGAGATGGAAAAAAATATTGTAATTCGGACCATACAGCTTTAAGTTTTTCCCCCTCAAATGAGATGTAACAGAACCATTAAATGTATGGAAACATTTGAATTCTTCTTTGTTTCATTTGTTCACTGGTAAATAAATCAGAATTCCAATATATCAAGTAATGGAATTTATCTATAATCTCAATGTATCAAAGACATCAGAGATAGGCTCCTTTATTTGACTGTTGAATGTCGTTGTTGTTACCGTCCTTCATATCTCCCGCCATTCTGTTTGCTTATTATACCCCCCACAACAAGTTGTGGGGGGGGGGTATACTGGAATCGGGTTGTCCGTCTGTCCGTCCGTCCGTCTGTAGACGCACTGGTTTCCGGACTCTAAAGCATTATCCTTTCCACCTACCGTCACCATATCATACATATGGACTACCCATGGGATGAAGATGTTCCCTATCGATTTTGGGGTCAAAAGGTCAAAGGTCAAGCGCACTGGACATCGAAGAAGCAATATGGTTTCCGGGCTCTAAAGCATTATCCTTTCCACCTGCAGTCACCATATCATACATATGGACTACCCATGGGATGAAGATGTTCCCTATCGATTTTGGGGTCAAAAGGTCAAAGGTCAAGCGCACTGGACATCGAAGTAGCAATATGGTTTCTGGGCTCTAAAGCATTATCCTTTCCACCTACAGTCACCATATCATACATATGGACTACCCATGGGATGAAGATGTTCCCTATTGATTTTGGGGTCAAAAGGTCAAAGGTCAAGTGCACTGGACATCTAAGTAGCAATATGGTTTCCGGGCTCTAAAGCGTTATCCTTTCCACCTACAGTCACCATATCATACATATGGACTACCCATGGGATGAAGATGTTCCCTATCGATTTTGGGGTCAAAAGGTCAAAGGTCACGCGCACTGGACATCGAAGTAGCAATATGGTTTGGTTTGTCATGCCATTTGTTTTTTACACTCAGAAAAGAGGTAGTTTATACCTATTACCAACACCCTTTGGGAGATTGGGGTAAGCGGGGGGTATTCTTAGTGAGCATTGCTCACAGTACCTCTTGTTTTTGATCGGGTTTGACATACAGAAAATAAAATTTGAACAAAGTTGAAGTGATTTCCGGATTTTGTTTGGTCAGCGATGTCGGCGACTTATATTTTGTAATCGATTAGTAGCATCTTAGGTATCTGAACGACCGACAATCGATCATCGGCGACAATCGTTTCATCACTAATTAGGTATTCCAAAATTTCCTCCCCTTCTGTAGGGGGTGAACAGGGCTTTCTGAGTAAGACAGGGGACAGATTGAGAGATATGATAGGACATAGCAGTCTTCTAAACCTAATATTATATGCATGTATATTGGAGATATCAGGATAAACCTTTAGAGACAGAACATTGAAATAAATTGGCACACGGATTACAAGGGATGGTTTTATGATTCCAGGCCTGTATTGATGACAATCAATCTATGGTGGAGTTTCTGGTGGAAAATGGAGCTGACGTGGATGTATGCGACAATGAAGGGTGGACTCCACTCCATGCCACTGCATCGTGTGGATTTACAGAAATTGCCAGGTATTCTTTTCCAGCAGAGTAAATGTAGCTGTTTTTATATGTTACATGTAGAAATTCAATTAAATTTTTTTTTGTCCTCTAATGATACAGAATTTATCTTACTTTTTGAAAGTTAATAAACAGATAGAATGTCTAGTGAAGATTAGGGGTGTGAGAGGTCTTCTGTGCTATGTACGTGACCTCTGACCTCTTGTATTTTTGCTGTAGATATCTACTGGAACAAAAGGCCAATGTAGCGGCAGTGAACAATGATGGAGATCTTGCCATTGACATCTGTGAAGACAAAGAGATGAGGAAGATTCTGCAGGAAGAAATGGACAATCAGGGTACGTATCCCAGAATTCCAGGATCATCAAGTTATGTATCCCAGCATTCCAGAGTCAAAATTTATATTTATGGAGCATATTCCAGTAGTCCGGGGTTAAATTGGACAATCAGGTTATATATCCCAGGGTGCACAGTCACTGTGTCAGCTGTCCATTCCTGGGATCCCTGTAGGTTTTACAGAATCTAAGCATTTCTAACTTTTGAACATATCACTAGGTTTTACTTTTGACCACACATACATAATGACATTGTTTATTGACCCACACATACATAATGACAGTTTATTGACCCACACATACATAATGACACTGTTTATTGACCCACACATACATAATGACACTGTTTATTGACCCACACATACATAATGACACTGTTTATTGACCCACACATACATAATGACACTGTTTATTGACCCACACATACATAATGACACTATTTACTGACCCACACATACATAATGACATTGTTTATTGACCCACACATACATAATGACACTGTTTATTGACCCACACATACATAATGACATTGTTTATTGACCCACACATACATAATGACATTGTTTATTGACCCACACATACATAATGATATTATTTATTGACCCATACATACATGATGATTTTGTTTATTGACCCACACATGTATACATAATGATATTGTTTAGTGACCTACATAATGATATTATTTATTGACCCACAGATACATAATAATATTATTTATTGACCCACACGTACATAATGATATTGTTTATTGACTCACACATACATAATTATATTATTTATTGACTCACAGATACATAATAATATTATTTATTGACGGTACCGCAGAAAATAAATGTACCGCGGTATACCGTGGTATTTGCAAAATACCGCGGTACATACCACGGTATACCGCAGATTTAATCTTTTAATTTTATGATTCAATTTTAGTGGATTTTAGTTGCGATTTATTGTAAATAATGAACAGTTATTAGTTTATTGATTGTAAATTGCACTTAATTTATTCAAATATAAATAATAAGGAAAATATCTTATTTAAATCTATTTTGAAACCAGTTAACAGAACAAAAGTCTAATCGATACATAAAAGTTAGCATATATTGTACATACAATATAGTAGTCTCTCTGTATCATGACTAGAATCGACTGTGACTGGACTACTGACTGGAACGACTATCAAAATAACTAATAGGGGGAAACCTGTGGAATTTATTTGACACGATCTCAAAGTCTAGAAGTTCTTACACTTGGAGTCGGGAATGACGAGAACTTTTACCTGTTGGATACGTCTGTCCAGAACATGTGCGCACGAATGTGTTCTTGTTCTTCGACCACAATTCCTATATTCTTGCACCTCAAACCCATTAACTCGACGCTCATAATCGGCAGGAATTTGTACTCGCGCGAAGAACGGTGGTTTCGAACACACAAGTCTGCATCGGCCATTTTATTTTATTTTTTATTCGGGGTTTGCCTAATAAGCAGAAATGGTATTCGACCCACATAAACCAAACAACATAATAAAAATTTTTATAATCTACCTTGTATATTAAAATAATTACTTAATGAAATGTTTCCTATTATTTTTCTCTTTAATTTTGATTTGTTTTCACATCATTAATAATCAAATCATCGCGTTTTATACTTCGCATGTTTTACCGATTGTGTGCAGTTATTAGACATACCTTTCATTACATTACAACGAGGGATCTATGTAGATAAAGTGAGTCACTGTGTACACAAATTTCTTTAATTATTTTTTCTTGTTTGAATTTTATATTTTTGTTAAGAGTTATCAGACTTGAATATACCGGTATTTCGCCTCGTGTACCACGGTACATACCGCTACCAGAAAAATACCGGTACACCGGTATACCGGTAATACCGCGCACCTCTACATAATGATATTGTTTATTGACTCACACATACATAATTATATTATTTATTGACTCACAGATACATAATAATATTATTTATTGACCCACACATACATAATGATATTGTTTATTGACTCACACATACATAATGATATTATTTATTGACTCACACATACATGATGATATTGTTATTATTCTAAATGTATCAATCATCAATGAGAAAAAATGTCCTCCAATACACCATGTTGTGTTTATAATAGAATTTTTTTTATCAACAGAAAACAATATGTGATGGCTTATTCATGAAATGATAATCTGTGATGACTTGTTTATTAGATGATAATCTGTGATGACTTGTTTATTAGATGATAATCTGTAGCCCTACAATCCTTGTTTTATGGGATGATTTTTCCTGTTGAACAACTCACATGTTTATCCCCTTCTCCACACTTCCTGTTTCTACATGTGACAAGCACTTCCCTTTGTCTCCTTGTCCTGGGTTTATCATTCTTATCAGATGTACACAGCATCAGTTCGTAAATTTTGTCTCATTCTTATCAGATGTACATAAGCATCAGATGGTAAATTTTGTCATCTTGTACCTCATTACCAGATGTACATAAGCATCAGATCCTTAATTTTAATTAAAGTTGCTCCAATGAGTAATACCTTGGAAGTCCTTAAAAACCTGGAAATTGGGATATGAGAGATTTGCCCTGCAATTATTGTATCAGTAGTATTAGTATGCTACAATGTCTGACACATGGTCACATTTTTTAGCATTCAGGATTTAATCTGTCAATGGCTTCTTATGAATATAATTATATATTTGTATAATTTGTAAGTTGCTAAAGGCCAATTAGTGATGACACATGTGATGGGGGTCAAAAGTAGTTAAAGATGAGGTACTTCAGACAGATTATGGGGGACTGAGAAAATTAGGATTACAAACATCATTATTTTTTCACTGAAGGTTTTCATATTTGCATTCTTGCAATTACTGTTGTCGGGGACTCAATGCAGACACAAAATAATGCACATACCTTATTTTTTGTCACAATGAGTTATCTCTCTTTGCTCCTGTCAGTTACTGCACAATACCCTTTCATTTCAGTAATAGCTCAAACAGGTTATTTTTAGTTAACTTATTTACGTTATTTTGCTTTGACCCCCCCCCCTCCCGCACCCCCCTCCCCCCCCACACACACACACCACACCACACCACACCACACCACACCACAGATTTTTACTATTGCACCAAGACGAAGGTAAATGTTTGTTTTATTTACAAGTTTGATTAATCTTGTAAAGTATTCAAAGTCTTTGGAAAAGTGCATAAATTATTCATTTGTAGATAAAAATGTCATTTAGAAATGTGAAGTACATCTCAAAGTAACGAGTAAACTGTAAACAACATCTCAAAGCAACGAGTAAACTGTAAACAACGTCTCAAAGTAACAAGTAAACTGTAAACATCTCAGAGTAACGAGTAAACTGTAAACAACATCTCAAAGTAACGAGTAAACTGTAAATGACATCTCAAAGTAACGAGTAAACTGTAAACAACATCTCAAAGTAACAAGTAAACTGTAAACAACAACAACCCAAAGTAACGAGCAAACTGTAAACAACAACAACCCAAAGTAACGAGCAAACTGTAAACATCTCAAAGTAACGAGTAAACTGTAAACAACATCTCAAAGTAACAAGTAAACTGTAAACAACATCTCAAAGTAGCGAGTAAACTGTAAACAACATCTCAAAGTAACAAGTAAACTGTAAACAACTCAAAGTAATGAGTAAACTGTAAACAACTCAAATTAATGAGTAAACTGTAAACATCTCAAAGTAACGAGTAAACTGTAAACAACATCTCAAAGTAACGAGTAAACTGTAAACAACATCTCAAAGTAATGAGTAAACTGTAAACAACTCAAAGTAATGAGTAAACTGTAAACAACTCAAAGTAACGAGTAAACTGTAAACAACATCTCAAAGTAATGAGTAAACTGTAAACAACATCTCAAAGTAGCGAGTAAACTGTAAACAACATCTCAAAGTAACGAGTAAACTGTAAACAACAACTACAACCCAAAGTAACGAGTAAACTGTAAACAACAACTACAACCCAAAGTAATGAGTAAACTGTAAACAACAACAACCCAAAGTAACGAGTAAACTGTAAACAACATCTCAAAGTAACAAGTAAACTGTAAACAACATCTCAAAGTAATGAATAAACTGTAAACAACATCTCAAAGTAACAAGTAAACTGTAAACAACTCAAAGTAATGAGTAAACTGTAAACATCTCAAAGTAACAAGTAAACTGTAAACAACAACTCAAAGTAACAAGTAAACTGTAAACAACATCTCAAAGTAGCGAGTAAACTGTAAACAACATCTCAAAGTAACAAGTAAACTGTAAACAACATCTCAAAGTAACGAGTAAACTGTAAACAACATCTCAAAGTAACGAGTAAACTGTAAACAACAACTACAACCCAAAGTAACGAGTAAACTGTAAACAACATCTCAAAGTAACGAGTAAACTGTAAACAACAACAACTCAAAGTAATGAGTAAACTGTAAACATCTCAAAGTAATGAGTAAACTGTAAACAACAACTGAAAGTAACAAGTAAACTGTAAACAACAACTAAACAAATAAAGTACTACTAGTCTACACCTACTACACAACTTCCATCACAACTGTTTATATTCTGCATACTACATCCTCTTTCACATTATGGAATCCCAGAATGCAATTATATCTAGGGGAAATACAAAATATCAAAGATTTCAGATGAAATCAATGACCCTCTAAGTTAGGTTGGAAAAATAACGCATTAATTGGGGGAAAAAATCTATATAAGTGTGTAAAATAACCTGTGTGTTTTATTTTTCAAATAATGTGTCTGCATTATGCCCCTGACTGGAAAAAGCCGATGGAAATATAGCATATTGTAAATATTGAATTGTTTTACAGGGGTGGATGCTGATGTGGGGTATTGTAAATGTCGGATTATTTTACAGGAGTGGATGCGGATGTGGGGTATTATAAATGTCGGGATTATTTTACAGTAGTGGGTGCTGATGTGGGGTATTGTAAATGTCGGATTATTTTACAGGAGTGGATGCAGATGTGGGGTATTGTAAATGTCGGATTATTTTACAGGAGTGGATGCGGATGTGGGGTATTGTAAATGTCGGATTATTTTACAGGAGTGGATGCAGATGTGGGTATTGTAAATGTTGGATTATTTTACAGGAGGCAATGCAGATGTGGGGTATTGTAAATGTAAGATTATTTTACAGGAGTGGATGCGGATGCAGCTCGTGCAGAGGAAGAGAACCAGATGTTGCAAGATGCCAATAAATGGCTGAACAACAAATCTGTGAAGGAAAAGAAGCACCACAAGACGGGAGCCACCGCTCTCCACGTGGCAGCCGCCAAAGGTTACATGAAGGTCATCAGGTGAGCTTTCATAACATAGTGGATATAATTCATGTCATACCATACGGTTTCACTAATTGAATAGTTACGGTGGATACAAAGTCCATAAACACCGCGTAGATTTCTCAATCATCAGGTAGTGTAGAGTCTGATTTTATCATCAGATGGGATCTGCTTTTATTATTAGATGGGATCTGCTCTCATAATGAGATGGAATCTGCTCTCATCATCAGATGGAATCTGCTATCATTAGATGGGATCTGCTCCTATCATGAGATGGGATATCTGTTCTCATTATTAGATGGGATCTGCTCTCATTATTAGATGGGTATCTGCTCTCATTATTAGATGGGATCTGCTCTCATTATTAGATGGGATATCTGTTCTCAGTATCAGATGAGATCTGCTCTCATTATTAGATGGGATCTACTCTCATTTATTAGATGGAGCTTTGTTTTATCATCAGGTGGGGCTTACTCTCATTATCAGGTGAGATCTGCTCTCATTATTAGATGGGATCTGCTCTCATTATTAGATGGGATCTGCTCTCATTATTAGATGGGATCTACTCTCATTATTAGATGGAGCTTTGCTTTATCATCAGATGGGGCTTACTCTCAATATCAGGTGAGATCTGCTCTCATCATCAGGAATCTGCTAATTTATTTAAGATTCAGTCTCCAAATCCAACTTGATGTGCAAAGGGTTCAAAATTACTTTAATTATCATAGTCAGACATGTACTGCCCAGAAAAAATCTTAACTGTAAATTTCAAAATCCAATGCCAGAAACTATATATACATGTATATAATTATATATTTCCAAGAATTATTCAACAATGTAATTTGAAACAAATGAGGCCATTGTCTAATATTATAATTAAAAAACAGAATATATGTTATTCAGTTGAACTTCAGTATCTGGAACACCGATATTTTGAATACCATGGATATGTCAAAGTGATTCGGAAGTTCTAACCACTTATTCTTTGAAGTATTTTATCCTCGATATCTCGAATCGCCAGATATCTCAGAAGTTTTTTCTGGGTCCCATCGAGTTCGAGATAACAAGGTTTGGCTGTAACACCTTTGCGTCTATCGACTACCTTCTCACATTCCCCAGCATGAGATTTAGTATTGCTCTTACAGTTTTCATTCGGCCCTCTCAAAGTCAGTAAGCTCTACAGAATGTTTTGTACATTTTCTATTTACCTAAGCATGAGTTACTGTTAGAAGTGTTCACTATACACAGGCCTAGAAGCAAATGTTTAGTGTCAAGATACTGTAGTTTCGTAAATGTCCTCCTGTGAAATCTTAACTTATAGTTATGTTTCTTTGAGGTGATATTGATGATTTTTTGTGAAGGATCACATGTTTGTGCATGGCTGTTTCATTGACAAGAAATCCTGTAAAAGGGGTTATTTAAATTATGCATGGGGGAAATATAAACTAAATACACGGTAAGCGGTCCCCAGCACGTGTACATGTAGTTATAAATATTTGATTGAATATATATTACATTCACTTACCGTGTATTTTCCCCCCATGCATAATGCTGGACGTAGAAAAAAGTGTTCTTGACCCCCCGCGTAAATAACCACTTTTACAGTGATCTTAACCCCCGAGTAAATAACCACTTTTACAGTGATCTTAACCCCCGCGTAAATAACCACTTTTACAGTGATCTTAACCCCCGCGTAAATAACCACTTTTACAGTGATCTTAACCCCCGCGTAAATAACCACTTTAACAGTGATCTTAACCCCCGCGTAAATAACCACTTTTACAGTGATCTTAACCCCCGCGTAAATAACCACTTTTACAGTGATCTTAACCCCCGAGTAAATAACCAGTTTTACAGTGATCTTAACCCCCACGTAA
This sequence comes from Ostrea edulis, assembly GCF_947568905.1. Taxonomy (NCBI): domain Eukaryota; kingdom Metazoa; phylum Mollusca; class Bivalvia; order Ostreida; family Ostreidae; genus Ostrea; species Ostrea edulis. The sequence goes on along the minus strand of NC_079166.1, from coordinate 94,416,988 downwards.
ATAACCACTTTTACAGTGATCTTAGCCCCCGCGTAAATAACCACTTTAACAGTGATCTTAACACTCATGTAAAAAACCACTTTTACAGTGATCTTAACCCCTGCGTAAATAACCACTTTTACAGTGATCGTTTGTCAGTCCTTTTGTTGAATACAATTAGCTGTTAATATTACTATTGTCCAGACTTGTGGTTTATAGGCTGTTAACTTGTTTTTTTTTTTTTTTACTGTTGCAGCATTCTGCTGAAGGCTGGGGCTGATGTGAACTCCCAAGATTACGATGGGTGGACCCCTCTCCATGCTGCAGCTCACTGGGGCCAGGAGGAGTCGTGTAAAATTCTGATGGAACACATGTGTGACATGCAGACAAAAAACAATGCTGTATGTGTGCTCCCAGTATACTTAATACTCACACTATACATTATAGTTACATGTACTCACAGTATACATTATAATTACATGTACTCACACTATACATTATAATTACATGTACTCACATTATACATTATAATTACATGTACTCACACTATACATTATAATTACATGTACTCACATTATACATTATAATTACATGTACTCACACTATACATTATAATTACATGTACTCACACTATACATTATAATTACATGTACTCACGTACATTATACATTATAGTTACATGTACATGTACGATGATATGATAGAGTTAAATAAGTCTTCATTGCAAGTAAAATTTCATCACTAAAACATAAAATCCACATGGATTTAATATGAATCTGATTTAATTTGTGTGATTGAGTTAAATTGTGTGATTGATTTAAATTGTGTGATTGGTTTACAGGGACAGACTCCTTACGATGTGGCCGATTCAGATATACTCAAACTGTTGGAGGAACTGGAGAGGAAGCAGGCTTCTGTAAGTAGTACTCACATCTACAATAAATAGTACTCGCATTTACAATAAATAGTACTCACATCTACTGTGTGATGGCTTCATCTAGTCCATTTAAATTACAATAAATAGTACTCATATGTACCGACTGATGGCTTCATCTAGTCCATTTAAATTACAATAAATATTACTCATATGTACTGTGTGATGGCTTCATCTAGTCCATTTAAATTAAAATGAATAGTACTCATATGTACTGTGTGATGGCTTCATCTAGTCCATTTAAATTACAATAAATAATACTCATATGTACTGTGTGATGGCTTCATCTAGTCCATTTAAATTACAATAAATAGTACTCACATCTACCGACTGATGGCTTCATCTAGTCCATTTAAATTACAATAAATAGTACTCGCATCTACTGTGTGATGGCTTCATCTAGTCCATTTAGATTAATACAATAAATAGCCAGATGGCTTGAAAAGTTACATATAAATATCTATGTTTGGCTTACATTTTCCAAATTTATTCTGTTTCCCCTATAGGTTGGAAAATATTTCATTTTTGGACTGAAAGTGTTAAAAAAGACATTCATGAAGACTCCTTAAATTTCTAAAACTGTAGTAAATTAGCACAAGAGCAAATTCTGAATTCGAAAAAAAAAAATTGCAGAGAAATAGTAGTCAAATATTTTGGGAGTCAAAACGCTTTCTCTAAATTATTCGAAAAAGGGAAATGAACGAAATGTGAATTTGGTCAAAATAAAAGTAAATAATTTGTGTTTTTGTGAGTGACAAGAATTTGAAACTTTTAAAATTTCTTAGAGTTGACTGTACAAATCAGTATTTTGCATTCTCACTAGTGTGTCAAAGAAAATATAGATTCCTGAAGAAGAAAAAAACTATATCGGAGCATTTTCTTCTTTTCTCAAGCTGAAAGACAAGAAGGACTCGCAGAATGACATCATTCCCACCAGGGGGCTTCACCAGAAGAGAAGGTCAGTCGCGCGTAACATCTATTTAGAGAAACATTTATCTATTTAGAGAAACATTTATCTATTTGGAGAGAGATATAATAGGTGTAACATTTATCTATTTAGAGACACATTTCCTTATCTATTTGGAAAGAATAGGTGGAACATTTATCTATTTGGAGCTATATGATAGGTGTATCGACTGTAATACGATATGCAGTGAACAGAAAATTTAGGAGAAAAAATATTACAAGCACTTTCTCAAAAATCAGATGTGCATTGAATTAAATGATTATATATTCAGTTTTCAGTTAGTGCTTGCAAGAGTTGTTCCCCTTTGTACTCAGTAGACTTTTACCCTTGTTTGTGTTCAGTTGTAGTTTTCCAATTAATGTCATTGATCTGTGGAGTGGAAATTATTTTCTTTATGGTTTTTGCATGATTTTCTTAAACTGCACGCCTTATTGTACCATGGTTACAGAAGGTTTATATTTACACGATTATTAAAATTACACACATATACAAATGTACAGTAGGTTTATATTTACACAATCACATATACTAATGTACAGTAGGTTAAGCTTGGTATTTAGATATCTATATAATTATACACATATATATTGAGAATGGTGATAATAACTTTTAAAAAAAAAATTCTCCTTGACTGAAAATATTCATTTCATATTCAATTACTACACAGACTTAGAAGAATATGGTGTAGAATAATTTCAATCAGTAATTAAATGGAATATTCAGATAAGTCTTTATGTGAAATGTCTATAGAATATTTAACTGAATTTCATTCATCTGAATCAGAATATTATGCTGTGAAAACAGATTATGTATTTCAGTAAAAGGAAACTAATATATGCATCTATTGAAATCAAAAGATGGGACGTATATGCCATAACCTGTGTATGTTATTTGCAGCCGGAGTGATTCTACCAGGTTCCTTATTCTATTTTAGTTCTTTCATTACGACGGACAGAGTTCTTACCAAGGCCGAAAGTCACAGATTACGCAGAATATCAAAATTAATAATATTTAAATGGCCAAAGTTTATGAGTGATTTGAAATGCTGTCAGATGAAATCATTAAAATTGAAATTATTTTTAAAATGGCCAAAGTTTAAAAAAACTTATCCTGTCAGATGAAATCATTATTCCTTGTGCGTGGTAGCGTTCAGTAGATAATCGTAGCCCGGGAAAGCATTTGATATTATCTGATATTATGAATAGAGCTGACAGGCCTGTGTCTGGGGTCCAGCAGTGAGAACTCTGTCTCGAGAAAACCTGGCTTGGGAGTTTGGCAAAGATATATATATATATATAGCAATGCTTCAGCTTTGTGTGACAAATCTCTTAGTTTATATATGTCAGTATTTTCAGCATTGATCATCATTTGTTTGATCTTTTCATAAGGTCAGATTCATAGTAAAAAGTAATGGAGAATTAGATTGACTTGGAACAATATATTGACTTGGAATATTATATTGACTTGGAACATTATATTGACTTGGAATATTATATTGACTTGGAGTATTATATTCCAAGCACTGGCATGTCAGTTATTGTATAGCAGGAAATTAACTCGTGGAGTTAATTTTAGCTAAAATTTCGTCGAATTTAGCATTCAGTGAATTAATCTTTCATATTGATAAGAAATAAATGAAGGATATTAAGATTTGTTTTTCTGCGAATTAAATCGACTGCAATTTGTTGCTAAATGAAAAAATCCAGATTTGTTTTTCTGACCGCGATATTAACCTGCTATACAGTATTTCAGGCTTTATCTCAAAAGTGTATGTCACAAGTTAACTGTGACAAAAGAAATCATCTTGCTTGGCAAGGACTGAGAATTGTATTTCCTTAAACAGACAGAATTTTGTATTATATTGCATGACACAGAATTTTCTTTGTAATTGAATTTCTACTACTATGTCGACTCCCCCCCCCCCCCCCCCCCCCCCCCCTCCCCCTCAAATCATCACTGTCTGCGGTCAGTCCAATAAATGTAATAGGTTGAAGATGTTTCTTTACGTATTGTCCAGTTCTCCAACTTCATATGCATGGTTTCTCAAACTCGGACCCCCATGTTTTTGCCCAGGAGGTTAGGCAGTTTTTTGTATGTCATTTATACATCATTGGGTTTTGATTTCCATGCCTGCAGAAGAGGACATGGTTTATGCTTGGAGAATTATTGTCTTCTATTGTAACAGTAGATTAATATTTTTATTAATTCCTGGGTATCAAACAGTTAGTCACCTTTTACAGGGGTGCATTCAAGATCGTATCGACTGACTAAGTCCCTACAAATGGGTGCATTCAAGATCCTATCGACTTAGTAAGTCCCCACGAAGAGGTGCATTCAAGATCGTATCGACTTAGTAAGTCCCCACAAAGAGGTGCATTCAAGATCGTATCGACTTAGCAAGTCCCCACAAACGAGTGCATTCAAGATCGTATCGACTTAGCGAGTTTCCACACACTTGACTGCGTTCAGGATCATATCAATTATAGAGTGCTAGGTAGCTCTACAAAATTTAACAAACATCTAAACTAGCCACACATAGGATAACAAGTGTAAATTTATACAGCATGTTCAATAGACCTTGATATCTAACCTAACAGATAGGCTAGCTACTACAATCTGGAATGCAACCCAGTGATATTTTTTTTACATGGGGGAGGGGGTGCAAGTTGTACATTTGTTTATCAATGGTGACAGGTCAGATTATGAAGGGTGTGTGTGTGTGTGTGGTTGTACCAACTGCAGGTGGGTGGGGGTGGGGGGAGGGGTTCTTATCAAAGGTGACGGGTCAGATTAGGAAGGGAGTGTGGTGTTGATAAACAAAAAGAGACTTCATTGAGGGATTGGGTGGAGAAGTGAGAGAGTGTTTTTACAAAAGGTAGTTCTGATTAAGGGGATAGGGACAAGGGGGTGGGGGGGGGGGGGGGGTGTGAAGCAGGGTTTGTAACTAACAATAACTGTTTAGATTTTAAGATTAGAGTGAGGATCTGGTATTTTTGTGTATCGGGGTTCAAGGAGAGCGATGAGTCGGGTATACTAGGCAGAAGTTTATGATCTTATAATGCTCTTTTGTGTTGATTTAGCCATGATATGCACTTGCATGAATTACGAAGACATTGCCGAAAAGCAATTTTGGAAGATGTAGAATTTATGCATCGTATCTGCACAGTTCTATACTTAGTAATCTATAGAAAATGATTAGGAATGAAGAAAGCAGGAATGCCATACGTACAAGTAGTGTAAATTAGAACAGACTCGAACACAGTTAATGCTTTTATATAGAATTCAGCCAGATATTAAGAAACAGTGGTGTATTCAGTTGGTGAATTTTAAAGGAATTTGGTGTGTGAATGACTAAACGATTTTGGTATGTCCTATCACAAGAATGAAGAATAATAATTGGGTGACATAATCCACAAGGCTAGTGTAATTTGGATGGCCGGATATTTGGAGAGGTGTTTAGAGACTGGAGTGAATTTCTTAGAGCAAAACATTTTGCAATTTGAAACCTCTATTTTACATTTCCTTGTTTGTTTAAGAAAAAACAGCTAGGTGTTTATAAAGTCATTGTTAAACTTGGGGATTTAACACTGATCTTTGATGTTATTAAAGTTGTCTTATATAGTTTTACTACCAAAGTAAAGAACGGAGGAATGTGCACTGTTTGTAGAACAAATTATCCAACAAGCTATTAAGCAGTCAGTGTAATTGGGCGGTATTGTCAGCCGGAATGTAATTGTGTGCATTTGGGGGCTCTGAATATTAATAAAATTTGGTGAAAGCATTTGTCGTGGAGTAAACTTATTCTAAATTCATATATATAATGTTTGATTCGAGGGCTAAATGATAGCATTTATTTAGAGAGAATATTAAGGTAAAAGTAGACTGTCAGAAATGGCAGCGTGACCTTACCGTGGGACAGCTGAAATCATTCATGCGTGGCTGTGATGTTGCTTTGTGAAAGGTTTTGTTTTTTAACATTAGTCGATGGGAAGAGAGGAATTTCATAAAATCTTTCGCAATGGGTTGTGTAAGGTAAGGGGAGCTAACTTTCTTATTCTGGATTTTTTTAAAATTTAGTTTTAAGCTACTAAGATAAAAGTTACTCTGTGAAGTGAAATATTGTGAGTTGATGTTTATTGATTTAAAAAATTCAAAATTTAATTATTTTTTTTTTTAAAGTTTATATTTCTTAACTTTTACAAGAGTTTCCTACAGTATAAGAAAGAGAACTTTCATTTAAATGTTCTGTGTGTGCATGATTCATTCAGAAAGAATTTGAAACATTATGTCCACATTTTTTTTTACCGGGGGCATGTGCTACACTTTGTCAATGTTATTCTGCATTACAAATTGGCTTACAGCCGTAGATCATCTGAGCCTGTACAATTAAATATCTTGCATTGTGACTTGACATTTCAAAGTAAATAAATGGATCACCATATCAGCCATATTTTATGTGAAGAATTGAAATAAGAATTCATACAAATGTTCAGAGATTGGGCAAGATTAAGGCATTGTAATTATACATTTAGGAGTACTAATTGCTTGGGGTTTTTTCTCATGAAGGGGAAATTTTAGAAGTGATAATTTGTTCTCCCCTGTACATACTTTGTGTAGATGACTAGGTCAAATTGGTGTTTCCGATTACATCTTCATAAAAGAAATAGGGTAGAGGGTCAGCAAATTTTTTTAATTTTTTTTTTTTTTTTTTATTATATATATATTCAATAAATATTTGCCTTGTATCACTAGGAAAGAAACTTATACACAATACATACATTTGTGAGTACTAGCATGTAGCATCAGGTGTTCAATATTTGGTAAAATACTAAAATAAACCAAACAATTACATCTTGGCAACTGATTTTATGGTATTAGTTTTTTTTTTTTTTAATTTGAGAAGCGAATTGTACATAAATCAAGGACTGGACTTTATCTGGAAAATTGGGGTCGGGAGAAAAATTTGGGGTTGGGCGGGTAAATGGAATCACATTTATTTTATTGTTAATATTATTTTTTGGCTACAAGTTATTTCTGTGTTATGTAGGGATCTTAATCACACCTCAATCAATTGTACCTGTGTAGGTGATTACAATCTATTTCTGTGTTCTGTAGGGCCTCAATCACACCTCAATCAGTTATACCTATGTAGGTGATTACAATCTATTTCTGTGTTCTGTAGGGCCTCAATCACACCTCAATCAGTTATACCAGTGTAGGTGATTACAATCTATTTCTGTGTTCTGTAGGACCTCAGTCACACCTCAAACAATTGTACCTATGTAGGTGATTACAATCTATTTCTTTGTTCTGTAGGGCCTCAATCACACCTCAATCAGTTATACCAGTGTAGGTGATTACAAGTTATTTCTGTGTTATGTAGGGGCCTCAGTCACACCTCAATCAATTGTACTTCAGACCTAGACAGGTATTATCAGTTTTTTGTTGCCTCATCCTCCCAATGTTTTTATTGAAACCTGCATGGTGTGACAATAAATGTAACAGGCTAAGACAATGTAAAGTCTAGAAAAGAGAAACAAAATATCTTCAAATATAAAAAAAAATGTTAACACTCCCCCTATCAGGTACCAGGACATTCACAATTACCCAGTCACCTAGTTACTTTGGTCTTGTTCATTCATCACCCTATGAAAGGAAATATCCTAGATTTTTAAATGTACATACACATTAGTTGAAAGTACCAGTCCAGAGAGAAGTTCAGCAACTATGAGATGGTTTTAAAGTTACGTTGAGTGTCTGTGTGTCTTTTAGTGATTTGTGACTGTGTTAAAGTTTCGTTGAGTGTCTGTGTGTCTTTTAGTGATTTGTGACTGTGTTAAAGTTTCGTTGAGTGTCTGTGTATTTTAGTGATTTGTGACTGTGTTAAAGTTACGTTGAGTGTCTGTGTGTCTTTTAGTGATTTGTGATTGTGTCAAAGTTACGTTGAGTGTCTGTGTGTCTTTTAGTGATTTGTGACTGTTAAAGTTTCGTTGAGTGTCTGTGTGTCTTTTAGTGATTTGTGACTGTGTTAAAGTTACGTTGAGTGTCTGTGTGTCTTTTAGTGATTTGTGACTGTGTTAAAGTTACGTTGAGTGTCTGTGTGTCTTTTAGTGATTTGTGACTGTGTTAAAGTTACGTTGAGTGTCTGTGTGTCTTTTAGTGATTTGTGGCTGTGTTAAAGTTACGTTGAGTGTCTGTGTGTCTTTTAGTGATTTGTGACTGTGTTAAAGTTACGTTGAGTGTCTGTGTGTCTTTTAGTGATTTGTGGCTGTGTTAAAGTTACGTTGAGTGTCTGTGTGTCTTTCAGTGATGTGACTGTGTTAAAGTTAGGGATGAAACAGTTGTCACGGATGATCTGGTTGTTTAGAGATCTACAATGCTACTAAATGTTGAGTGTGTGTGTGTCTTTCAGTGAAGATGATACGTGTAATTAAAGTCACACTCAAAGTAACAAAGACTTTCTGCACAGTTTAGGATTGGTTTCCTGTGTTCTGTAATGTTATAGACATAACCCATTAACTCAGTGTGTGCTGCACTAGACTGAGACCGTTTGATTTCTGGGGATTACAGGTCTCGTACTAATGCTCTGTCTTAACCCTGAGACCGTTTGATTTCTGGGGATTACAAGTCTCGTGCTACTAATGCTCTGTCTTAACCCTCAGTCTTCTGCTGCCAGCTGCTGTCAAAATTTACAACTGTAAACCTGTACTTCTACCATATACCACTGTGTCTTAATGCAGAGCTGCATACATTATGTCAGATCTGACAAGTTGTGTTTAGTATTAAACTTTTAGTGACGATTGAGAACCTCTCATAGTTCGTATATTAAGTATCTCTTTGAAATAGCTTTCGTTAATTTTCGTATAGATCATTTCCAGCAGTATAATAAACTCTTAATTAAGCTGTGTATACTCTGAATGCATTCTGTATATCTTTATCTATGTAAAGTAGATACTTTTCAAATTAGTAGTAAATGAATGTAATGTAAATTATTTTATATATATGCTGTTGAATTTGATGCATATATACTTCTTATAGAAATTTGAATTCCTTATTTGATGGATTTTTCAATGTCAAATTTTTTATGTTAGCTTATGATTTTTGTGTTTGTGGTTTCAGGAGCTCTGTGACTCGAATGAGCGTGGATCAAAAACACAATGTGAATGTAAAAACCGTGGAACAGGAGCGTGCAGCACTAGAGGCAGCTCTTCAGTCTCCGACAGAGGAGGAAGAAAAGGTCTTCAAGAGCAGCTCCAGTTCTGCTAGTGAAGAAGAAAGCTCTGAGGAATCGGAGACGGGTTCAAAGACGGGAATAAGTTCAAAACCGGAAACAAGTTCAAAGTCAGACATTGGTTCAAAATCAGACATTGGTTCAAAGTCAGAGAATGGTTCAAAGTCAGACATTGGTTCAAAGTCAGACATTGGTTCAAAGTCGGAGATTGGTTCAAAGTCAGAGACAGGTGTGGTTTATTTAGCTTTCAGTTATCTGATACAGCTACCACCGTTCAGTGTAGTTTTAAATACCATATAAGGAGAATTTTTAGCGAGGATTTAATTTTGGCATTACTAGCGAGAGTGATGAGGTCACTAAAATTGAATATCACTAACAATTTATTCCATATCAGAGGTGATAATGTCCTTTCCTCGAATCATAAAGTCGCTAAAATCAGCTCTCACTAAATGTATATACCCATTTATAAATCACTAAATCTGTGTCTACCTAAAGATTCCGCATACATCTATATGGGAAGTGCTTTTTATGAACTTCAGATTTCTTTAAGCTGGAAGATTTTAAATGCTTGCATTGATCAAGATTGTTGATTTTTTTCTCTCCATTTTCTTTTTCAGAAAAGCAAAATGAACTCAATAGGTTGTCATCCAATCAAGTGGTAAGATATTTCCCAAGATTTTGACAGAATGTTTTTGATTACGGTAGACTTCGAAAGACTGGCACAAAATGTCTTTCATTACATGAACAGAGAATAGTCAATCAATATTATTTCAGTCACATAAACAGTGGGAATATTTCAGTTAATATTACTTAATTCGTGATTAAAAAGTTATTAAAACTTGTGTTTTGTATTTCAGCCACGAGAGAGAGACAAACCTCCCATCACCACCGTGGTGGAGACTAAAGACGCTCCGAAAATTGATGAGAAAAGGGAGACCACTCATGTATCCATCAAGGACAAAATCAACGAGGATGCCATGAAAGACAGCAAAGAGGACACGCCCACCATCGAGAACATCGGCGACTCCTTAAAGGTAACTTTGGGATTCGTGGACAGTCCCAAGAATTGTTTGATACATAGACAGTGGTGCTATTCTAGGAGGGGAAGGGTTCACCTTAGACTTAACTTGTAGTTCATAATAAAAAACAATTTCCAAAATTTCAATGAAATCAAGAGTTATTTATCCTCTATCAGGTCAGTTTTTTCAAAAGGGCAATTTATGTACAATGTAGCAGGGGAAACTTTTTTTTTTTTTTTTTTGAACAGGAAAATTTTATTTGTCAGAAAATCACAAATAATCATGATGATACACAGGGGTACTATTGTAGGAGGGGGAGGGTTCACCTGGCTTAAGTTGTGTTAGTAATAAAGTTTTATTGCAAAATTTCAATGAAATCAAGAGTTATTTCCCCTCTATCAGGTCAGGGTTTTTTGTTTTTTGTACTATGGTATTTTTTTTTTAGTTTTACCTGAATAGGATGATATGCTGGCTCGGATGATTAACATGATTATGTACAGTGTAGTAAATTGTGTAAGTTCTGACCTGAAGTTAGTTTCTGTCTATCCTGTGAATTTTCAGGACACACGTTCCAAGCTTAGATTGAGATTGAAGGTAAAACAGAAGCATGCATACATTATCTGGGCAAGGACTGGGCACATTGGCTTTTCTCTACAGCTTAATTACGGAGGAATTTTATTTTCATGTTTATTGACATTAGGCAAAATTGAAATAGTTTAAATGAATGAGGTATATGTGCACAGATTACGTACCCAGTCAAACTTTGTTATCGACATCTTTCATGATCTGAAAGGTTTCATACTTTTGTGTCTGATTTGTTTTTAAAAATACCAAATTATATGTGTATTTAAAAACAAAACCCAACAGAGTTTGACAACATTTACAAAAGGCATGTCAATAGAATCACTATAGGTGCATGCATCACAAGTCTACCTATACAACTACGAGGATTATGTTATAATCAAAGGCATGCATTCATTGATCAAAGAGACGTAAAAGGCAAAATTTATTTAAAATGTCACCAGGAGTTTGGAAAAGTATATTTCATTAAATCTGAGGCTTTTGGGAATCTTCTTTGTATATAAACATGACAGAGCTTTAAAAACAAACGTAGAAAAGACTTGGATTACTATGAGATTTATTATGAGATTTATTAGCATTTTTCTGCATGAGAAGATAGAGTACGATACTGGGTTACTGATTTATAAACATGGTGGTTTTGTTCATAAGGAGATAGCAAAAGAAACTGAGGAGAAGGAGATATCCGACAGCAAGCCGGAAAAGTCCGATTCAACGGAGAAAAAAGAGGGGTCACGAACGGGGGTGAGTGGGCAAATCAGTCTCACTCGCTCGCTGAGCATGCCTGCTCAGTACCGCTCCGAGGTAACCGCACACATCTGGGGCACTGACCACAAGGGGGCGCTCTCACATAAGCTGGGGTCACTGTTTACATCCTCGATTTGTAGTCTGTCTCTTAATAATGCTTGGTTCTCAGTTTTGTATTGTTTTCGGTGTGAAAATTATGTTTAAATTTATGATCATCACAGCATTTCATTCCAGAAAAAAAAAAGTAAAGTTAACGGACAGTGGTTATTCAAAATGTTATAGATATTTGTGAACATTTTTGTACAGGTTTAATTGCTAAAATGTGCATCTTTTGTGAAATTTTCTCTGGAGTTCACTCTTATTCTTAAAAGCTGGATCTTTATATTGCTCAAGAAATCTAATTCGAAGATGTGGTAAATTTGAAAAAAAAAAATTCTCTTGAGATTGATGTATTTTGTTGATTTGTGTATTTGTGATTGATTTACTAGTGAGATTTTTCTCTCTGGAGTTTGTGTGTATCCACTGATGTTAATGAAGAATTTTGAATTTTAAAACTGTAAACAAGGATGCCAGTCTTTGAGAGCTGACCCTCCCATCAGTGGTCACCTATGCCCCTCGCTGAGTGAGACATGGTGCGGGTTTTGCTTCGGTGGTGCTGCTGGGTCCAAGCTGGCTGGTTTATTCTGCACACAGCAGCCAGCCTGGTCTCCTGCGTCTCTGCTTTTTGTGGTATTAACTCCTGACACGCATCGTGGCCTGCGGTACTGACCGATTACTAGTAACAACTCAGCTATACTATCAGTTATACTATCATATCATACTGGTCACCCACACAATTCAACATCCCACAGCAATATTCTCACAAACCTATTATTCTCTTTTGTAAACAAAAAATCTTCTGTGCATCAACACTGTCTCTGTGTTTTGTCTTTTATTCCAGAAATTTGTATATATGATGGATGATTTAACATTTCCTGAGACTTAAAAAAATTAAAATCACTGTCTAACATTTTACCATTTCTGTTTAATATGGAAATATACTATAATGGTTTATGTTCATTTTATGTTAAAATCAGTTTAAAAAATGAAAACTTTGTGTTAAGAAAAAAAAAATGATAATAATTTCTTGATTTATTCAGATAGTGAAATGATTTTTGTTGGTGTTACTTGATGTTGTTTTTAACTGTATGTTAAGAAAAACATACTTTGATAATAATATCTTGATTTATTCAGATAGCAAAATAATTTGTGCTGGTGTTACTTGGTGTTGTTTTTCATTACATGATTGCTGTTGTATTGACACAAGTTTATTTTATGTTGATTTTTTTACAGAGTGTGTACCACCCCTTTTGTTGTGTGTTTTTTTGGTTTATAATCCCAGCATGTTGTTTGTAGGTACCTGTTATCTCCCTTCAGAAGCCAGGAGAAGATAACTCCTCCACGGTACCTCTCCGTGAGACCCCGTCGTGGCGGGCCAATTTGCGTAAAACAGGAAGTACAAGTATGGTGAATGATACGATGAACGAAAATGACAAGAATAACCTCCCGCGATCTGCTTCTAGTCCCCGACTTGCCCCCAACACTAACAATAGAATTGAGAGTGTGAGTCTTTACGTCATTTTGTTTTGTGGATCAGGAAGTCTTAAGGTTGCTCCATAGACGATCAAATTTCAGAATTTTATTTTAGTAAATTTGGCTTCACGTCTCTTGTTGAATATATATATATGATGGGAAAAAAAAGGAATAAATGATGAATTTTATTATTCACACATTTGATCAAATTGAACATCTCTGTTTCTGAATACAGTGTATGTCATTGGTAGGAAACAGGTGTAATGATGTCAGCCTTGTTAAACTTAATTGATTATTTTCTATAATTGGACTGAACTTGAATTTGAAATTTCTGCTGTGTCTGGTTGTGAACCCTGTGTTTGAAGCATATTTTAATTTTGAATTCTTATTCTGAATTTTATCATAAATATGGCATGCATGCATGAAAAGGACTATGTTTGATAAAGCCTCTATTTGCCCTCAGAATTGACATCTGTGCTTTTATTACAAATTCAAATGTATTTCATACAATAATCCAATTCAACTCTGTTGTTAGTCTCAATTTCATCAAAATGACTTGCATCCAAAATGATGATAATTTGCCTCTGTCTTTGATTTTTTTGACATGAAATTTTGACATCATGTCATTTATATACCCCCCGCAACAAGTTGTGGGGGGGGGGGGGGGGTATACTGGAATCAGGTTGTCCGTCTGTCTGTCCGTCCGTCCGTCCGTCTGTAGACACAATGGTTTCCGGACTCTAAAGCATTATCCTTTCCACCTACCGTCACCATATCATACATATGGACTACCCATGGGATGAAGATGTTCCCTATCGATTTTGGGGTCAAAAGGTCAAAGGTCAAGCGCACTGGACATCGAAGTAGCAATATGGTTTCCGGGCTCTAAAGCGTTATCCTTTCCACCTACAGTCACCATATCATACATATGGACTACCCATGGGATGAAGATGTTCCCTATCGATTTTGGGGTCAAAAGGTCAAAGGTCAAGCGCACTGGACATCGAAGTAGCAATATGGTTTCCGGGCTCTAAAGCGTTATCCTTTCCACCTACAGTCACCATATCATACATATGGACTACCCATGGGATGAAGATGTTCCCTATCAATTTTGGGGTCAAAAGGTCAAAGGTCAAGTGCACTGGACATCGAAGTAGCAATATGGTTTGGTTTGTCATGCCATTTGTTTCTTAAACTCAGAAAAGAGGTAGTTTATACCTATTACCAACACCCTTTGGGAGATTGGGGTAAGCGGGGGGTATTCTTAGTGAGCATTGCTCACAGTACCTCTTGTTCAAACAGGTTTTCTTCATAAACACATCACAAACAGGTTTGGACAAACTTTGCATGTATATTTACACCCATAAACTTCCTTTCTAGTACACATGTGAGTCTAAAAGTTAGGTTTAATCTAGCTGCACTATAGACTTTCTGAAAGAAGAATGAACACTCTTAAACTAAATTCGAGTAAAATAGAGAAATCATGTCACACCAGATGTTATGTACTCCAAATAGCTGTAAATTTGTTAAAATGTATCGGGCATTCTTTTTTATAAAAGAAAAGACTAAGCCCTCCTCTCAAGCTTCAACCTAGTGAGATTTATGGATACTTAGGAAGGCTACTATCATACATATTCCTTTGTGCATAATTTAGCTTAAGTGGTTTTTTTTTGGTTTGATTTTTGTTATTGTTAAATATATACACATTTGACATTAACTTTCATTTTAAGAGATTTTTTTTTGCCTGTAAGTATACTTGTTATAAGTAAGGATTCAGTTTCCATTCAGTGGATGGCTCTGCATGTATTTAATTAATAAAAATAAAATGGGGTTATTTTTCTGTCTGCAGGAGAAGTCTAACCAAAGCCGACCATTCCTGAGTACCAGTACCATATCAGAGAGTCGGGAGAACAAAGTCCCAGACAAGTGAGTCAAACTAATGATAGTACTGTGTTAATCTGTAGAGAGTAATGTCACAGTCTGTTATAGAGAAATTATCAGGAGTCCATCTAATGATAGTACTGTGTTAATCTGTAGAGAGTAATGTCACAGTCTGCTATAGAGAAATTATCAGGAGTCCATCTAATGATAGTACTGTGTTAATCTGTAGAGAGTGATGTCACAGTCTGCTATAGAGAAATTATCAGGAGTCCATCTAATGATAGTACTGTGTTAATCTGTAGAGAGTGATGTCACAGTCTGTTGTAGAGAAATTATCAGGGGTCCATCTAATGATAGTACTGTGTTAATCTGTAGAGAGTGATGTCACAATCTGTTATAGAGAAATTATCAGGAGTCCAACTAATGATAGTGCTGTGTTAATCTGTAGAGAGTGATGTCACAATCTGTTATAGAGAAATTATCAGGAGTCCATCTAATGATAGTGTTGTGTTAATCTGTAGAGAGTGATGTCACAGTCTGTTGTAGAGAAATTATCAGGAGTCCATCTAATGATAGTGCAGTGTTAATCTGTAGAGAGTGATGTCACAGTCTGCTATAGATATATTATCAGGAGTCCAACTAATGATAGTGCAGTGTTAATCTGTAGAGAGTGATGTCACAGTCTGTTATAGAGAAATTATCAGGAGTCCATCTAATGATTGTTTGAATTGTGAAGAATACATGATATGATTTTGTGGTGTGATTGTGTACATCTTATGTGTGTACTACATCATGTGATTGTGTATCTTATGTGTACTACATCATGTGATTGTGTATCTTATGTGTACTACATCGTGTGATTGTGTTTCTTATGTGTACTACATCATGTGATTGTGTATCTTATGTGTACTACATCATGTGATTGTGTGATCTGTTTTCAGATTGTGTAGCTTAGGACTTCAGTTTCTGTTTCTTACTTTACTCTCATTGTTTTGGTTCTCTCATCTCTCAGACATTATACTGTAGAAACTGGTTCTCTCTTCTCTCAGTCATTATACTATAGAAACTGGTTCTCTCTTCTCTCAGACATTATACTGTAGAAACTGGTTCTCTCTTCTCTCAGTCATTATACTATAGAAACTGGTTCTCTCTTCTCTCAGACATTATACTGTAGAAACTGGTTCTCTCTTCTCTCAGTCATTATACTATAGAAACTGGTTCTCTCTTCTCTCAGACATTATACTGTAGAAACTGGTTCTCTTTTCTCTCAGACATTATACTGTTGAGAACTCGCATGTATTTAACATTGGAATGTATAGGAAGATTCTATGGGCAATTAGTGTAGAGGTGACTCAAGAAATTTTAAACTCCACAAAACCATACATGATAAAGAAGACGTTCTCAAGAAGCCTGAATTTGGTACTCTGATCAACCGGTTTTAACTTTTACATATCCGGATGTAACATGATGGTGGTGAAATTTGTAATTTAATTTTCCCAAGGAATATAATGAAATAATGAATCTTTCAACGCTGTTTCATCTGATATATGAATATTGAATAGAACTAAACAGTCTGCGAAATTAGCGGTAGTCTGAATGCCCTTGGCCAGTGATTTTTCTGTCGGACTTGTAAAATCCGCTTGGCAACAAGTCCGACTGGCTTGTAAAAATACCTGTCAGAGTTTTAATTTGACAATCGGAAGTAAATAAATATTACGCGCATTCTCAAAAGTCATAGAATTAGAATAACTCACCCCAAACAAAGTCATTCGTCCCATTAATTACGCATCTTCACTTGGTCTGTTCTGGATTTGTCTTGAAAATTATTCAGATTTCGCATGCATATAATTTACTTTAATTTTCAACGACTTTCATTATTCAATGTCGGTCTTAAAGTATTTTACTTTATTTTTTTCTGGGCAAGTGAAATTGAGTTCGGGCATGTGGATTTCCTGAAAATGGTTGCCCGAATGGCTTGTGGTTTGCAAATCTTAATATCATTAACTGACTAGATATTTTTATTTGTATTTATACATTCTTTATGTGTTGCAGCAAAAAAAAAAAAAGTATATCATTATCAATATTCACTTCTAACACTTGAATTAGGTAAATTGATAATAGCAGCCAAAGGAATAGACCTATTAATTCCTAAGTTAGGAAATCTGGTGAAGTGTTAATGCTAATTGCTAAGTTGTCAACACATGTTTTTCTACCTGTGAACAATGGCCAGCAGGAGGGTCCCCTCAGGATCAGTTAATGAGGTCCTGGGGCTCCTATATAAACAATTATCACTTTGAAGTATCCAGATCAGAGGTGGATGGATTGCATCTAATGGGACTACATTTTACTTTGAGAGATAAAGAGTTTTGGAAAAATTTTAAAAAATTCAAAGCAATGAAAATAGATATGCTAATTTACATAGGGAAAGGAATTACTTTGAAAGATGGAGAGATTGAAGTTCTTTGTGTCTATGTATGATATTCTGTATGATAATCTACAGGTATCTGTATATTTAGCTTATATCTGATGTTTTTCTTGAAATGTGCAATATACAGAAATGTATGGTGCGGTGTATCAATGGTTGTGACTACAATGTTATGATTTATTATGTTATGATTTACATCTGTGAATGATCTTAATCAGCTCCCTTCATTTTGTATGTTTTCTGTTTCCTTCTGGGTGTTTGTGAAGAATGCTGTTTCTCTGTATGATTAACATGCTAACCTGGGTGTTGCTTGTCCAGATCATTTCTCCCTTCATCAGCCATGCTTCTCGCCTCTAACCTCATTAACTCGCCATGCATGACCGTCACTAAGCTTGTCCGCATTTTTTAGGTATGGCTCTTCCTCTGTCAGTACCACTTCCTCCACTTCCACGACATCAACGTCACTGAGGGGATTGAACACGTACCGAAGTCTATCTTCATACAAACGCTTAGAAGACCTGAAGGAGGATTATAGATCATCGCTGCCAGCTCGTGTTACCCATCAACCTGCCACCACTGCCTCGTCGGCGCTTACACCCAGTGCCACCGTAACAACTGTTGCCTTGACAACAGGAACCACCACATCAATATCATCTTCGACAATTACCTCCCCTTACTCTAATTATCAGTTTAAGAGGTTTGTATGACCCTCTCATCACGTGAACTCTCCACTACTCACACACAGTACATCTAGTCTGCATACCATCAGTTCACTTGTCACAGGTTGTTTCATAAAGTATGTCCCATTTTGAGCCCAAAAAAACCAAAAATTTATAAATGGGATGAAGTATTGGGTCAAAATTTTGAGTACTCAAAATCGTATATTGAAAAATTTATTTGAGGGAATGTATACATGTCTATCCACATCATATAATTCATGGGTATCTAAGAATATGTTATCCTCTCTTGGTTTCAACAATTTCTGGTATTTACAAAGTGTTAACAACCCCCAAAAACTTTTTGCTATATGGAAAAAACAAAGGCTGACTGATATATTCATCCAAGAAAGAAACTCTTTCTATATAGTAAGCTACATGCTAGAGGATTAAAAGGATCTTGACTTTGACGCAGTACTCTTACACAATTACTACTTTCTACTGTTTTGTTAAATTCTTTCTTTTTTTTTAATATGATATTGCATATGTATTTATTATGATGTTAATTTTTCCCAATCTTTAATTATTATGAAAAAGTTCTAATTATTTGAAAAGGTTCCGAGTTTGCCCATGTGATAGAAATGCAGCATCTTATTACAAACTGAGTAACAAATCTCATTCGTAGAATTGAAAATGGGACGTGCCATTTATTATGAAACATTGTGTACAAACTAAGAAATGTGACTTATTTCATTACCTAGGTTCATACCTTTTGATTAATACAGTTTTCTTATAGAGTATTAACTCGCTAAGTCATGAGATTATTAGTTTTATAGATTTGGTAGATTTTGGAACATTTGTGTGCTATGGCCTGCATCCCTTCATTGTTAGGCAAGCTGCAGTGTCTTGAGGATGCATGTCGGCATTGTGGAAGTCGGTACTGCGTTCTGATTTGTGTAACATTTGAGTTCTATCCATCTCCACAGGCCTTATGGAATACCAAAACGCGACGAGGAGGCTGAAACTCAGAGGAAAGCTCGGGCCAAGCGAGCACGTGAGACTCGGCGGTCAACACAGGTCAGTAGAAACAATGGTCAAAGCATTAGCAGTAGGATAGCCCATAATCATATATTGATAATGATGTCAGAGAGCAAGGCTATAATTTTATATTGATAATGATGTCAGATGTTTTGTCATTTCTATTAAGTAGTAAAGAAATTTATCTGAAACTGGTTGTGATTGGATGAGGAGGATTTTAATAATATACTCGCAATCAATAAGCACAAGTAACAACTGCCTATGCACAGATTTTGAAAGAAAAAAAATGTTTTTAAGCAGAGAATTTACAGAGCTAATCCGTAAGATTTGCAGTACAAACTATCATCATTTAATGGGTGTGGTGTCTTTTAACAGGGAGTTACCAGGGAAGATATTCAGAAAGCAGAGGAGGTGCTGAGTGGTACCTCGCGTACGGACGCCTCGCGTCTGGAGAGTGAGAAAAGACTAGCTGTGCCCGACAGCACAGATAAACATGTGAATAAGGAGAGTGATGGTGTGACCACTAGTGCTTCATCTCTCAGTGAGAGGATTACCTCCGACAACGACTCCTCCGTAGCATTGCGACGGAATCGAGAGGTAAGTGAGAGAATTACCTCACACAACGACTCTGTGAGAGAATTACCTCACACAACGACTCTGTGAGAAAATTACCTCACACAACGACTCTGTGAGAAAATTACCTCACACAACGACTCTGTGAGAAAATTACCTCACACAGTGACTCCGTGAGAGAATTACCTCACACAACGACTCTGTGAGAAAATTACCTCACACAGTGACTCCGTGAGAGAATTACCTCACACAACGACTCTGTGAGAGAATTACCTCACACAGTGACTCCGTGAGAGAATTACCTCACACAGTGACTCCGTGAGAGAATTACCTCACACAGTGACTCCGTGAGAGAATTACCTCACACAACGACTCTGTGAGAAAATTACCTCACACAGTGACTCCGTGAGAGAATTACCTCACACAACGACTCTGTGAGAGAATTACCTCACACAGTGACTCCGTGAGAGAATTACCTCACACAGTGACTCCGTGAGAGAATTACCTCACACAGTGACTCCGTGAGAGAATTACCTCACACAACGACTCTGTGAGAGAATTACCTCACACAGTGACTCCGTGAGAGAATTACCTCACACAACGACTCCGTGAGAGAATTACCTCACACAGTGACTCCGTGAGAGAATTACCTCACACAGTGACTCCGTGAGAGAATTACCTCACACAACGACTCTGTGAGAGAATTACCTCACACAGTGACTCCGTGAGAGAATTACCTCACACAACGACTCCGTGAGAGAATTACCTCACACAGTGACTCCGTGAGAGAATGACCTCACACAGCGACTCCGTGAGAGAATTACCTCACACAGTGACTCCGTGAGAGAATGACCTCACACAGTGACTCCGTGAGAGAATGACCTCACACAGTGACTCCGTGAGAGAATGAGCTCACACAGTGACTCCGTAGCGGTGATATGATAATATAATAGTACCTAAGATTTACATTAAACGGAGATAAAAGCATCTATTGGTATTAGTGCCTAGCCATTGTATCTCGCACAGGAACTGATTGTGTATAGGGATAATGAACACTGGTTATTCTGGTCCTAGGGAAGATCACACAAAGAAAATACATCTTAAACATCTTCCTCTCTAGTGCTGTTACAATGGTATGAGACATCGATCACAATTATCTTCCTCTCTAGTGCTGTTACAATGGTATGAGACATCGATCACAATTATCTTCCTCTCTAGCCAGTGCTGTTACAATGGTATGAGACATTGATCACAATTATCTTCCTCTCTAGCCAGTGCTGTTACAATGGTATGAGACATCGATCACAATTATCTTCCTCTCTAGCCAGTGCTGTTACAATGGTATGAGACATCGATCACAATTATCTTCCTCTCTAGCCAGTGCTGTTACAATGGTATGAGACATCGATCACAATTATCTTCCTCTCTAGCCAGTGCTGTTATAATGGTATGAGACATCGATCACGATTTAAAAATTCAAAATCTTAAGGTCAGTGGTGCGGACACCAAAGTGGGGATCATAAAGCAAAACTGCATTAATTTTATTGTACATCTGTTAATGTACTCATTACATCTAAACATCTAGGTCATACTTTGCTTGTGACCTTAATGTTGTATTGTGATCCTGAATCCAAGACATTTGATGAAGGTCAAGGTCATTGTTTGAATAAAGATTATGAATATTTTACTGAATATGTTTACAAATAGAATGATAAGGGTTTTAAACATGACTGGGTCAGCAGTGAGTGTGGCTCATCCTTAACACAAAGGTTGTTGGAGAATCAAACATCTTTTGTTTTACCTGGGCATAAGGACCCGGTTCTCAGAGTTATAAGTACTCAAACTGGCACGATCTGCACACGAATTTCTAAATTGTATTTATAAGGTTATCCGGTTCTCAGAGTTATAAACTCTCACATTGGCACGATCTGCACACAAATTTCTAAATTTTGTTTTATGTTGTGTGGTACTCGGGTGACTGTTCAGGACCATGGACCTATGTCTAAATTTACGGACATTGTAGCTCAAGTCCTTCTGTATTAGTTGTGCTGTTATAGTTTTTCTATTTAAAGAATTGTTTACATGCAGAAGTGAGTAGCATGTATTTCCAATTTGCTATGTACAAGGTGATTTTCACCCTATAATATTTTTATCTTTCTACACTTGTAGATGGTTTTGCCCCATTTTAGATTTGCCCACATTGTGTTAAAAACAAAAAGAGCGGTTTTCCCGTCTTAAATTCTCTCACTGATAACAAAGACAATTGGGGCAAAAATAAAATGAGGCCAAAGTATTTCCTATATACAGTATACATGTTGGTGTTTTGTAGGATGAACCACGAAGCAACAGCTTTCGGAGGTCTCGAGATTCAAAAGATGTCACAGACTCCTATTCTTGTGAGTTATCTCCCTTGTATGACATTTAGCATGTTTTACAGTGCTACGCTCTGTCTTTATTTTCAATGTTTCTTGCCCTCTCATTAGCTTAAAATGATACAACTATAAATAGAGAAAGTTATTAATTTATTAAATGCTGGCAACAATGAACAATCAGCGTTAATTAAGAAATACATGCATTAACCCGCAGTTTTATATCGTGTTTCTACAAGATTTAAAACATTAGTGACATAACAAATTGGCACACAAACTAATATACATAACAGTTGCACTTGGAGGTTCAGTTGGAGCACTAAGTCCACAGCTCTATATATTTCTCACAGATTTTCTATAATAAGTCCAATGTTGGTTGGTTGTTGGTGAATGTTTGACATGGATAGTTCACTGTAACAGTTGTAAGGAATGCTGTCTTTTCTTTTTTGCAATGTCTGTCAGATTGCGAGTGTTATTTGAGCGATTTCTCTTGTTTCCAAACCACTTCTTCACCTGCTCCACTGTTATTCCTCCCTGAAACGCTATCAGGTTTATGGCGAAGGAGTCCGGATACGGATGATCCAGGTGCTTGGCGTACCAGTCTTCCATGATCTCGATGGATTTCTTTGGGAAGTTGGTGCGTCGTCTCCGATTTGGTTGAAATTTCTGACCAAATTCCAGATTGTGTGGCTCCGTAGGGAATTTCACATCAGTGATGTGAGTTAAAGCTGCACAGACCGGGGATGGCTCTCGCACTAAGTCCTCAAGTGACACACTAAACTGACAAGTGGACACACCCACATCGAAGTTGGATGGATCAATAGACACTGGTGATTGGCCGAAACAGCAGTCACTCGGTGATCTAGAAGCTGAAGGTTGTATTTTCTCACTGGAAGCATCCAGATAGCTTAGGTCACTGAACTTTAAAGCACGAGATAAAATATCCTTAGACTCAGTGGAATTGGACGCATTACTAGAATCAGAAGCAAACATTTCATCTGATGAACTGGACAAAGAAGAGTTCGCGTCAGGGGCGATCACTGTGGACGCTTTTGATGATACTGATGATTGTGTGGTGTCAATCAAAATATCCATGGGTCCGTTGCGTAATGGATTGAAGATATCCGTTAGACTGTCCAAGTCATCTTCAACATGAGGCAGAATATCGGAAAAACTGTCATCAAGCCCGAGCTCTAGGAAGTCGTCGATCTGAAGAGTGGGGAGTTTGGTGGAGGGAAGATGGAGCAGGGATGGAGAGATGGGCTTCTGATCCACTGCTGTTACAGGGTTAACGAGCTGGGCACTAATCTCCATTGTGGGAAGTCTTTCAATTCTCTCTCGTACTAACTGGCTTGATAATCAAACTATTTGGAATAATTTCTTTCACTGTTACCTTTGATATTTATAGGGAGAGTGGGGTGGTGATTTTTCTGTGATTGGATTAATTTCTGGATAAGTTATCCATAACTATGAATCCTCTTTTCTGATTGGTTCTTGGTAATCACATGTTTCCCACTGTTAGTTGTGATTGGATAGTGTGTAGTGATTTCAAACTTTATAATTACTGTGAGGAGTGTTGGACTGTTGTGGATGACTTGATCACATAGCTTGTGTTAGTGCTCTCAGAGTGGGAACTGTTTGGCACATTGCACACTTAGATAATTAGGGTCATTAATTTTTATCAATACCTGAATTTCAGTCTGTCACTTTTCAGCTTGGGTGTAACACCTGAACTCTGTCATGTGATTCATTTTTATTTTATTTTTTGTATTAATTTCATTTTTTAATTTTTTGTTAACTTTAAGTTACACAGTTCATCAGTTTACATCATTCATTAATAACACAGTTCATATCAGATAAGAAAGTATGCATATGATGGAGAAAACAATTACACATTTTGTTTTTTCGACTTTCAATACTAGTGTATATATTTTCCAAGGTTACACGTCTTTCAAGTTATTAACAGTAAACAACTGAATTAACTTAAACATTTTTTTCCCCAATAGTGTGGCTTGATGAATTTTTCCCTTAAACTTGTGTACAAAGGACATTGTAAAGTGAAATGGAATTTGTCCTCTATTAAATTCTTACAAAGTAAACATTTTCTATCAGGTTTCTGAACATTACTAAATCTCCCTGCTTCTATTGCTAAGCAATGAGATCAAATTCGTAAAATGCAAAAGAATAGGTTTTCTTAGATAATATTGTAGACTAAAATTTATGCATCAAATGTTTATATAAAAAAAAAAACATTTTGAGGAGAGTGAAGTTTCTTCCACAACATATTGCTGGCCATGATCAATTATTCGTTGTTTAATTATATAGAAGTCATTTTCATTTAAACTTTGTTTTATCCATACATCGTGAAAACCAAGATTTATAAGGAGTTTTCTTACATGTTAAACCTCATTACAATAATTCATATCAACATTCATATCATGACCTCTATCAAATAAAGATTCATAGTATGGGTGAAGTATACCATTATCAGTATTTAAAAGCTTGTACCAATTTCTAACAATATCGCACATTCTTAAAATTAATATTTCAACAGAAGGCGACCCAGTTCAGTGTAAACAGCAACATTGCGTGCATTTTTTAACACTCTTTTTGCATGTACAGTTTATTTTATTTCTATTTTCTTTTCTTTTTCTTTGAAAGAATATTTAGACTGTACCCAAATCATTTATGGCTAAGCTTGTAGTATTAAAAAGAAATGAAGTGATAATTGGAATGATCCTTGTAATGTGATAATGAGCATACAGACTAAATATCTGGTGTCCAGCATCTTAAACAAACAGTGGACATGAATGATGTTCCTAGTGGATGTCAATACTGATCAAAAATTAATTTTTGACAGGTAAATAATTTTTGTCTTGATTTGTTTTAGAGTTGTAAAAATTCATTGTGACTTAAAAGGGACTGATTCACAATTTTCCCCCAAATGTTGTTTTTCAATGTTAATCAAAATCTGCTGTCTAATGTGTTTAAAAGTTTTCACCAAAAACTTAAAAGTTATACATTATCACAGAAGCTGATTTTAGAGAGTTTATTATTTGTTTTGTTAACAGAGCGGTATATTATTGTTGATGAAGTTTTCAAAAGAAATGAATATCGATTTAAATTTACTATATCACATTTCAAGTATTCTTTAGGTCGTCTAAAAGTTCAATGTGTGGCTGTGCAAAATTAAGATGCTTTGAATTATAAATATTAAACATTTCACTGGTTTGTTTGTAAACATAAGAAGATGAGTGCATGTTTACACAACAAAGAGTTAAGGCTAAAATATTGTTTTTATCCTTGCATTCAGATGGTCAAAAGTTTGGCTGTCAACATTAAATGAGTTATGTTTTTAATGTTTAACATTAAAAATGAAAGAAAAATTCAAAGAACGTGAACCCAGTCCTGTAAGTAATGAACAATGTGTACATCCAACACGTGTTAAAGCTGGAGTAGCACTTCTTCTCAAAGAGAGGCTACGATTCTCGATTAAACAAATTGATGTTATCCAAACTGGATGTATTGAATTACATAGAACATAAACACCTGTTTTTATTTTCAGGCTCTACTTGCCATACCATACTGATATTTCTTACAACAAATCTGTTATTGATATAATTATGTATAGTTTATGTGACTACCACTCTAGTATAGTAATGTCATTTTTGCTGGTGATTTCAGTGCTAGTCTGTTTCGTGAACTACATACAAGGTCAAATCTGTTTTCTTGTGTAATTTTGTACAACAGTGCCATTTTTAACCTCCCTATAGACTCTGCTGTTCATGTTGAATTGTTTTCTTTTCTACCCAAGCAAACTATGTTAGACTACGTCCTGTTTACACACACAGTTCCTGTACTAACACTGACATACAAAAGTAAACAAACATTAACATTAAAACATTAGGAGACATTGAATCCTCTAATAAGACTGATGGACATTTTATTAGGAGACATTCAATCCTCTAATAAGACTGATGGACATTTTATTAGGAGACATTCAATCCTCTAATAAGACTGATGGACATTTTATTAGGAGACATTGAATCCTCTAATAAGACTCTGATGGACATTTTATTAGGAGACATTGAATCCTCTAATAAGACTCTGATGGACATTTTATTAGGAGACATTGAATCCTCTAATAAGACTGATGGACATTTTATTAGGAGACATTGAATCCTTTAATAAGACTCTGATGGACATTTTTATTAGGAGACATTGAATCCTTTAATAAGACTCTGATGGACATCTTATTAGGAGACATTGAATCCTTTAATAAGACTCTGATGGACATTTTATTAGGAGACATTGAATCCTCTAATAAGACTGATGGACATTTTATTAGGAGACATTGAATCCTCTAATAAGACTCTGATGGACATTTTATTAGGAGACATTGAATCCTCTAATAAGACTGATGGACATCTTATTAGGAGACATTGAATCTTCTAATAAGACTCTGATGGACATTTTATTAGGAGACATTGAATCCTCTAATAAGACTCTGATGGACATTTTATTAGGAGACATTGAATCCTCTAATAAGACTGATGGACATTTTATCATCCAATGTGTCACAGTGTATTCTCTTTCCTAAACTCGATGCGCTCACAAAACCTGGCTGGACCAAAGCAGTAAAAGATAATTTATGCAGCAGAACAAGGGATGAGTCGTCGCTGGAAAAGGGAATGTAGACGTAGTGGAATGAAGTACAACTTATCAAGAATACAGAAGAGCCAAACGAACATTCAACAATACCCACAAAAAAAACCCATGACAATGTCCCCCTGTCGGTCTACCAGGAGATAGACGAAGCTGCAGAACTTAGCTTACTTCTTGAAGTGGCACAATTTAGGTATTAGAGGCAAAATTTGGAAGGTTATTGACGATTGTCACTATAATATTGAAAGCTGTGATTGTCAATCAGACTAAATCACGATGGTTTCCTGTTCAACAAGGCATCCAGCAAGGTGATGTTTTATCAACCTTTTTGTATCTTGTTTTAATCAGCAATCTGTCAGACAAACTTCAACTCCTCAACACTAATTACCCTATGGTGATCGACAACAATTACCATTCTCCAACTCTTGCAGATAACATTGCTTGCATCGCTCTCTCTCTCCCCTTCCGCTCTCCAGTTGATGAACCTGCTTGCAAATGGTGCTCTGAATGCAACACTTCTAAATCCAGTATATCATTGTTCCATGCAAAATATCAAAGACAACCAGCAAACAAAGACATATTCTCGGAGAACTCCAAATTACAATATGGACAAGTTAACGACCATCTTGGAATTCTTATTAACAGTAATACCAAATCAAACTCGAGACTCTCTAACGCTTGTTAAAGGGGTGGAAATCGTTTTACGCCCTATCCAACATGGATATATCCTGAGTAAACCCTATGACAATGTATCATCCATACACAACAGTTGTCATGCTGTCCATTCTCTATGGCTGTGAACTTTGGAATTACACGAATAGAGAAGATTTAAGTCATCTTCACACACTTCAACTCAAAATCATAAAACAAATTTTCAACCTTTCAAAACTCACCAGGTCAGACATTTGTGAACAATTCTTGAATACCCTAACAATCGCTGCAGAAATCACCTCCTGTACACTCTGCAATAGGCTATGCAAACATCAAACCACGTAAAAGGCTGCCCTAGTATGGTCCCTTTTCTACTGTTAAGTGTTCATCACAATCCAAACTTATTATTTCCATTGTATACTAGTATATATATTTCCTTTTCTCATCTCTTTTTCCTTCATGTTTTTGAATGTACAATCTATCATTGATTTACTTCATGTTTATGAGGTATTTTTTATGTCGCCAATAATGTAATTTAGTATTTGTTTTAGAATTGGAAGAAATTTACAATCTATTATCGAATCGAATCAGAGGTATCTTTTCGATTCATAATCGAACATCATTGAGATTATACAAAGAATTCAATTTAGTTACATTGTAATTCTTTCAAGTAAACAAATCAAGCACTGGTGTTGCTCACTGCAGTGGTTTAGCAACTTAAAAATAACAAAAAACAAGGCATCAGTTTTATTTTCAACACCTTTGATTTTTAAATTAATTTTTTCTGAAGTGAACCATCAGTGTTTTGACTTGTTTTTGTCTGCTTTATCAGTTTCGTGGCCATGATGTATTTCAAGATGGAACCCTGAGTTAGTTATATTTCCTATGCCAAAGAAAATATAGATAAATATATACTTTTTTTTAAAAATCATGATAAACTTCAAACACTCGATTTTGAAATAGAAATTGTACGTGTATATTCAATAGAATTCATTCGAACTAAAAACAAGCAAGCTTGATCACAGGAGTCGGCAGTTTTAACTGTAAAAACAACAACCACTGAGCTTTGCTATGCTTGTGAAACCATTGGTTATTGTTTACATTGTAGACCTTTACAAATAAACTGCCGACTCCTGCGGTTTCCATATTTAAGTTATGTTTGCTGGGCGTTCCTTTGTTTTTCTTCTTGTATCCAAAATACTTCCAGGCAACAGAATGTGTTGCACCGAAATACAGATAAATCTTGGTGGCAGAGGTCATTGCACACCATTTCAATTTAGATTTATCGCCTGTTCCAGAAATTAAAAAAATAAAGATTAAATCCGGCACAATAAATGTTAACCAATTATCGATGTAAGATTTCAGCAATTGATTGTCGTCGTCGGTAGCAATCTATCAACGATTTTTCGATGATCAGCGACTATCACTGAATCACTACTTAGTAAAGTTTCTCCTTTTGTACAAGTATATATGAAAGAGATGAATGAATGAACAATGCAACAGCTTTCAGAGGTCTCGAGATTCAAAGGATGTCACAGACTCCTATTCTTGTGAGTTATCTCCCTTGTATGACATTTAGCATGTTTTACAGTGCTACGCTCTGTCTTTATTTTCAATGTTTCTTGCCCTCTCATTAGCTTAAAATGATACAACTATAAATAGAGAAAGTTATTAATTTATTAAATGCTGGCAACAATGAACAATCAGCGTTAATTAAGAAATACATGCATTAACCCACAGTTTTATATCGTGTTTCTACAAGATTTAAAACATTAGTGACATAACAAATTGGCACACAAACTAATATACATAACAGTTGCACTTGGAGGTTCTATTGGAGCACTAAGTCCACAGCTCTATATGTCTCTCACAGATTTTCTATGATAAGTCCAATGTTGGTTGGTTGTTGGTGAATGTTTCACATGGAATGGTGAATGTTTGACATGGATAGTTCACTGTAACAGTTGTAAGGAATGCTGTCTTTTCTTTTTTGCAATGTCTGTCAGATTGCGAGTGTTATTTGAGCGATTTCTCTTGTTTCCAAACCACTTCTTCACCTGCTCCACTGTTATTCCTCCCTGAAACGCTATCAGGTCTGTGGCGAAGGAGTCCGGATACGGATGATCAAGGTGCTTGGCGTACCAGTCTTCCATGATCTCGATGGATTTCTTTGGGAAGTTGGTGCGTCGTCTCCGATTTGGTTGAAATTTCTGACCAATTTCCAGATTGTGTGGCTCCATAGGAAATTTCACATCCGTGATGTGAGTTAAAGCTGCACAGACCGGGAATGGCTCTTGCACTAAGTCCTCAAGTGACACACTAAACTGACAAGTGGACACACCCACATCAAAGTTGGATGGATCAATAGACACTGGTGATTGGCCGAAACAGCAGTCACTCGGTGATCTAGAAGCTGAGGGTTGTATTTTCTCACTGGAAGCATCCAGATAGCTTAGGTCACTGAACTTTAAAGCACGGGATAAAATATCCTTAGACTCAGTGGAATCGGATGCATTACTAGAATCAGAAGCAAACATTTCATCTGATGAACTGGACACAGAAGAGTTCCCATCAGGGGCGATCACTGTGGACGCTTTTGATGATACTGATGATTGTGTGGTGTCAATCAAAATATCCATGGGTCCGTTGCGTAATGGATTGAAGATATCCGTTAGACTGTCCAAGTCATCTTCAACATGAGGCAGAATATCGGAAAAACTGTCATCAAGCCCGAGCTCTAGGAAGTCGTCGATCTGGAGAGTGGGGGGTTTGGTGGAGGGAAGATGGAGCAGGGATGGAGAGATGGGCTTCTGATCCTCCGCTGTTACAGGGTTAACGAGCTGGGCACTAATCTCCATTGTGGGAAGTCTTTCAATTCTCTCTCGTACTAACTAACTTGATAATCAAACTATTTGAAATAATTTCATTCACTGTTACCTTTGATATTTATAGGGAGAGTGGGGTGGTGATTTTTCTGTGATTGGATTAATTTCTGGATAAGTTATCCATACCTATGAATCCTCTTTTCTGATTGGTTCTTTGTAATCACATGTTTCCCACTGTTAGTTGTGATTGGATAGTGTGTAGTGATTTCTGTTCAAACTTTATAATTACTGTGAGGAGTGTTGGACTGTTGTGGATGACTTGATCACATAGCTTGTGTTGGTAATCCCAGAGTGGGAAGTGTTTGGCACATTGCACACTTAGATAATTAGGGTCATTAATTTTTATCAGTACCTGAATTTCAGTCTGTCACTTTTCAGCTTGGGTGTAACACCTGAACTCTGTCATGTTCATCTTTTTCTTTTTCTTTTTTTTTTTTGTATTAATCAATTTTATTTTCAATTTTTTATTGACTTTAAGCTACAGTTCATCAGTTTTACCTAAATCATTAATGACACAATTGATATCAGATAATACAATATACACATGATGGAGAAAACAATTACACATTTTGTTTTCGACTTTCAATACTAGTGTATATATTTTCCAAGGTTACACTTCTTTCAAGTTATTAACAGTAAACAACTGAATTAATTTAAAGACAAATTTTTTTCCAATGGTATGGCTTAATGAATTTTTCCCTTAAACATGTGTACAAAAGACAGTTTCTATCAGATTTCTGAACATTTCTAAATCCCTCGACTTCCATTTCTAAACAATGAGATGAAGTCGTAATTTTGCTACACACTTTTGGTAAATGTAAAGAATAATGTAGGTTTTCTTAGATAGGTTTTGTCTATTAACAATGATAGCTTTCATTCATATGTCGATTTGATATATCCCTGTGAGCTGGAAATAAAGGACACCACAGAGTCGTCCACTTCTGCTTCATACTTAGATATTTTATTGAAAGTAGACATTAACGGCAAACTAACAACTCAACTGTATGACAAACGGGATGATTTCAGCTTCTCCATCGTCAACTTCCCACATTTATGTAGCAATATTCCATTATCACCTGCATATGGTGTTTATATATCTCAACTGATTCGATATGCAAGAGCTTGTTCTGGGTATAGTCAGTTTTTAAATCGAGGTAAGCTACTGACAAACAAGTTGATGGTACAGGGATTTCAACAGTCTCGATTGAAGTCAGCATTTCGCAAATTCTATGGTCGTTATAACGATCTAGTTCGTCAATACAATCTCGCATTGGGTCAAATGCTGTCTGACGTATTTCATACCGATTGTTAAGCCGTTCTTGGCACACTGATTTTGACTGTGGATAACTCCGTTTACCTGATCAGGATATGGGGCTCACGGCGGGTGTGACCGGTCAACAGGGGATGCTTACTCCTCTTAGGTACCTGATCCCACCTCTGGTGTGTCCAGGGGTCCGTGTTTGCCCAGCTATCTATTTTGTATTGCTTGTAGGAGTTATGAGATTGATCACTGTTCGTTATCTTCACCTTGCATAATATTGCAGACTAAAATTTATGTATCAAATGTTTATATAAAAAAACATTTTGAGGAGAGTAGAATTTCTTCCACAACATATTGCTGGCCTTGATCAATTATCCGTTGTTTAATTACATAGAAATCATTTTCATTTAAACTTTGTCTTATCCATACATCATGAAAACCAAGATTTATAAGGAGTTTTGTTGCATGTTAAACCTCATTACAATAATTCATATCAACATTCATATCATGACCTCTATCAAATAAAGATTCATAGTATGGGTGAAGTATATAAAAGCTTGTACCAATTTTTAACAATATCATACATTCTTAAAATTAATATTTCAACGAAAGGGGACCCAATTCAGTGTAAACACCAACATTGCATGTATTTTTTAACGATCTTTTTGAAAATTATTGCATGCAGACATTTTATTTTATTTCTATTTTCTTTTTTTCTTTGAAAGCATATTTAGATTGTACCCAAATCATTTATGGCTAAGCTTTTAGTATTAAAAAGAAATGATGTGATAATTGGAATGATCCTAGTAATGTGATAATGAGCATGCAGACTAATTATCTGGTGTCCAGCATCTTAAACAAACAGTGGACATGAATGATGTTCCTAGTGGATGTCAATACTGATATGAAATTTATTTTTGACAGGTAAATAATTTCTGTTTTGATTTGTTTTAGAGTTGTAAAAATTCATTGTGACTTAAAAGGGACTGATTCACAATTTTCCCCAAATGTTGTTTTTCAATGTTAATCAAAATCTGCTGTCTAATGTGTTTAAAAGGTTTCACCAAAAAAAAAGTTATACATTATCACAGAAGCTGATTTTAGAGAGTTTATTATTTGTTTTGTTAACAGAGCGGTATATTATTGTTGATGAAGTTTTCAAAAGAAATGAATATCGATTTAAATTTACTATATCTATCACATTTCAAGTATTCTGTAGGGAATATGTGTCGTCTAAAAGTTCAATGTGTGGCTGTCTAAAATTAAGATGCTTTAAATTATAAAAATTAAACATTTCACTGGTTTGTTTGTAAACATAGAAAGATGAGTGCATGTTTACAGAACAAAGAGTTAAGGCTAAAATATAATTTAAAATGCGAACCAGTCCTGTAAGTAACGAACAATGTGTACATCCACAACATGTGTTAAAGGCGGAGTAGCACTTCTTCTCAGAGAGAGGCTACGATTCTCGATTAAACAAATTGATGCTATCCAAACTGGATGTATTGAATTACATAGAACATAAACACCTGTTTTCATTTTCAGGCTCTACCTGTCATAAGATAGTGACTTTTCTTCTTACAAACTGTTATTGATATTATGTATATTTTATGTGACTACCACTCCAGTATGGTAATGTCATATTTGTTGGTGATTTCAGTGCTAGTCTGTTTCATGAACTGCATTCAATGTCGAGTCTGCTATCTTGTACAGTTTTGTAGAACAGTTCCATTTTTAACCACCACCACCCACCTCCTCCCCCTTATAGACTCTGCTGTTCATGGTGAATTGTTTTCTTTTGTACCCAAGGAAACTATGTTAGACTACATGCTGTTTAGCCACACAGTTTTTTTGCCCAACTATCTATTTGTATTGCTTGTAGGAGTTATGAGATTGATCACTGTTCGTTATCTTCACCTTGCATACAAAAGTAAACAAACATTAACATTAAAACATTAGGAGACATTGAATCCTCTAATAAGACTGATGGACATTTTATTAGGAGACATTGAATCCTCTAATAAGACTGATGGACATTTTATTATCCAATGTGGCACAGGGTTTTCTCTTTCCTAAACTCGATGCGCTCACAAAACCTGGCTGGACCAAAGCAATAAAAGATATTTATGCAGCAGAACAAGAGATGAGTCGTCGCTGGAAAAGGGAATGTAGACGTAGTGGAATGCAGTACAACTTATCAAGAATACAGAAGAGCCAAACGAACATTCAACAATACCCACAAAAAAAAACCATGACAATGTCCCCCTGTCGGTCTACCATGAGATAGACGAAGCTGCAGAACTTAGCTTAATTCTTTAAGTGGCACAATTTAGGTATTAGAGGCAAAATTTGGAAGGTTATTGACGATTGTCACATGACTATAAAACTGAAAGCTGTGATTGTCAGTCAGACTTAATCATAATCATAATCCAACAAGGCATCCAGCAAGGTGATGTTTTATCAACCTTTTTGTATCTTGTTTTAATCAACAATCTTTCAGACAAACTTCAACTCCTAAACACTAATTACCCTATGGTGTTCTACAACAAATACCATTCTCCAACTCTTGCAGATGACATTGATTGCCTCACTCTCTCTCTCCCCTTCCGCTCTCCAATCGATAGACACTGCTTGCAAATGGTGATCTGAGTACAACACTTCTAAATCCAGTATTTCATCATTCCATGCAATATATCAAAGACAACCAGCAAACAAAGACATATTCTTGGAGAACTCCAAATTATAATATGGACAAGTTAACGACCATCTTGGAATTCTTATCAACAGTAATACCAAATCAAGCTCTTGACTCTCTAACGCTTGTTAAAGGGGTGGAAATCGTTTTACGCCCTATCCAACATGGATATATCCTGAGTAAACCCTGTGACAATGTATCATCTATACACAACAGTTGCCATGCTGTCCATTCTCTATGGCTGTGAACTTTGAAATTACACAAATAGAGAAGATTTAAGTCATCTTCACACACCTCAACACAGAATCATAAAACAAATTTTCAACATCCCAAGACTCACCAGGTCAGATATTTGTGAACAATTCTTGAATACCCTAACAATCACTGCAGAAATCACCTCCTGTACACTCTGCTATGCAAACATCAAACCACGTAAAAGGCTGCCCTAGTTTGGCCCCTTTTCTACTGTTAAGTGTTCATCACAATCCAAACTCATTATTTCCATTGTATACTAGTATATATATTGCCTTTTCTCATCTCTTTTCCCTTCTTCTTTTTGAATGTACAATCTATCATTTATTTACTTCATGTTTATGAGGTATTTTTCATGTCACCAATAATGTAATTTAGTATTTTTGTTCGAGAATTGGAAGAAATTTACAATCTATTATCGAATCAAGTCGAGGTATCTTTTCAATTCATAATCGAACATCATTGAGATTATACAAAGAATTCAATTTAGTTACATTGTAATTGTGAATATTTGTCAGTTGTTTCCCCTATTTCAAACATAGGTGGCGCAAGACTCGTTTACGTCCTTGTTGACTTCCGGAGTACATAAGATTTATAAGAGAGTGTAAGGTTTTTGTTGTGCAAACGGAGCGGTGGTAGAATTCCCGAGATATGAAGCTAGCTTTTAAAAAAATCAATTGGTTCATTGTCATCAAATGTGACAACGATCGTTTTAAGTTCCTGACTCAGCGTCGTGCGCTATAAACTTCAGTCTTCAGTTCAGTCCGACTTCACAGATATCAGATGACAACTTTGTTGCAGATAGTATTTACGGGGGATTAAACATTTGCTCTGTAGATCGTAATATTCTGCATAAATGTTTTATGCTGAAATTTTATTTATCCTTAGTGATACAGTCATCAATGATCTTATAATTCTATGACACCCCCCCCCCCCCCCTCTTTCTAGACTAGGTCTATAATCGAACAGGGGAAATTTGAGTCCTCAATATATAAACCAAGTATGGTACAAAAATACATTTCAGATGTCATTTAAAAATTAATTTTAGAGCTAACCAAGGTCGTCAAAATATGAATGAACGCGATTGCTAATAGCAACCCCCACCCACCTCCGCCGTCACTCGGTACGACGACACGACTGTAATGGAGGGGTGTCTATAATCAGACTGTAACTGTAAGGCAGTGAATATTCTTAGGTCTTGTTTTCGTTTTTGATGACTGGATTGTAAATTAATTTCAACACTTTACTTTCATTGTTAATTTTGTTATAATTCAAAAAGTGTTGTAAAATATTGTTTGAATTTCAGGGAAAACGAGTCTGGATTCTTCAATAGTCAATACGTATGAAATTAATCAAAATATGAGATGAAATTGTCAAACTTTCATAACTTATCAAAGTTTGCATTATCATAGTTATGTTGTTATGTCATGTTTATCAACTGACCCACGGAAGTACAGTCCAATACGTCAAAGAAACGAATACCAGTCCTAGCCTATTTTAACTGTTGACGCAAACCAGAAGAAAAATGCATCTCAAGAGATTAAGATATTTCTGAATTTTTTAGAAATAAAATTTGAATCATATCTACTTTTATCAAAATTAAATGCAAATTCATAAAGCTATAAATTTATCCAAGTGAAGTAAATTACAAATTTCACTATCATATATACAATGTTGTGTTTATAATAAAAGCCACACATAGGCCTATTGTTCATTGTGGTTTTTATTTTTAAAAATCATTGCATTACATTTTTCAATATTCACTTGTAACTTCGATTTCAATCTGAAGTATGAACATTTAAATTGACCTTCAAATTGAAAAGTGTACTACATTTGTTAAGTGATGTATTTTAGTATTAAATCATTCATATCATGAACTGTCATGGTACATATAAACATGATAAATCTTATACATGAAAGTAAACACGGGTCAAATTATGTAGGCCTACATCAGTTTCCTGCAACACCATGGACAAACGTCATTTGGATACAACCATTCCTATACACAGGATACAGTCGTGCTTTTCACGCAGAGTACAACCAACCAGTGGCGTAGCTTCCATTGAGGCAACCGAGGCAGCTGCCTCGGTAAAAAAAAACAAAAAACGTTTTACGTTGTTAAAATGTCAATAGCTTCTGGGGGGCACAGCCCCCCAGACCCCCTGCCTCGGTAATATTCGAACCCAAGCTACGCCTATGCCAACTCATAGTATATCAATCATAGTATATGGATGGAGACGTGAATTTAGAAGTTGGAAGAAAGCTTGAACTTCCGTCTTCAACTTGCAATCCAAATTGTAATATTCAATTAAAGTGTAGAAACTCGAAATTTTGAATCATTATTGTACAGTTAGCATATGGGGTAGTAAAATTTATTTGACCTGCCAATTATTATGCTCTCGCTTGCCCTATGGACTAATAAAAAAGTTAATCGCAAACTGTTTACCTATCGTGACGTCATCACGTAAGTGATATAAGTTAAAACACGCAAATAAACTGTTTAATGTGGTATGATATATCATGTACTCTGTATACATGTGCCTTCTCTATCGTGAATTTTATTTCATAAAGAGAAGTTATACATATACATTCAATATTACTACACATTTTAACAGCTTAATAATAGAATTTCAGATATATATGGATATATTTATAATTGATATTCTTAATCCTCGATCGAGAGAGAGAGAGGGGGGGGGGCATCTTATTGTTTAAAACATATGCAATTCAACAACTTAAAAAGAATTATGATGTATTGTATATTATATATTCAACCTAAACTACTGTTTAAGTATGTAAACTTCACCACGAAGTAGTTTATAATGAAAAACGTTCAATGTGTATTGAATGTATTTATTTAATCGATGTGACAGAGAAAATTCGGTTACAGCTGAAACTCTCAATGTGCTTTCCTTCCCGCCCAGAGAGTCTTGCAATGCGTTTTCTAAGTCCGTCTCTAAGCGCAGTGAGGTCCTACGAACCGTAATCCGCCATCGTTACTAAATATTCAACAACTTTCTAATCTAAAGATGTCCTTCCGACGCTCTCTAACTTGAGGTTAGAAACGCCTTGGACGTTAACGGATCATGCGCCACCTGTAACCAAGGGCGAGTAATTTGAAGTTTTATTTGCCATTCTTTCAAGTAAACAAATCAAGCACTGGTGTTGCTCACTGCAGTGGTTTAGCAACTTAAAAATAACAAAAACCAAGGCATCAGTTTTATTTTCAACACCTTGATTTTTAAAGTAATTTTTTCTGAAGTGAACCATCAGTGTTTTGTCTTTTGTTTTTGTCCGCTTTATCAGTTTCGTGGCCATGATGTTTTTCAAGATGGAACCATCAGTTAGTTATATTTCCTATGCCAAAGGAAATGTAGATAAATATATATTTTTTTAAAAATCATGATAAACTTCAAACACCCGGTTTTGGAATAGAAATGATACTTATATTTCAATAGAAATCATCAAACTAAAAACAAACAAGCTTGATCACAGGAGTTGACAGTTTTATACACACAATAAATGATTACCAACTATCGATGTAAGATTTCAGCTATTGATTGTCGTCGTCGGTAACAATCTATCAATGATTTTTCGATGATCAGCGACTATCACTGAATCACTATTTAGTAAAGTTTCTCCTTTTGTACAAGTATGTATGAAAGAGATGAACGAATGAACAAAGCAACAGCTTTCGGAGGTCTCGAGATTCAAAGGATGTCACAGACTCCTATTCTTGTGAGTTATCTCCCTTGTATGACATTTAGCATGTTTTACAGTGCTACGCTCTGTCTTTATTTTCAATGTTTCTTGCCCTCTCAGTACCTTAAAATGATACAACTATAAATAGAGAAAGTTATTAATTTATTAAATGCTGGCAACAATGAACAATCAGCGTTAATTAAGAAATACATGCATTAACCCACAGTTTTATATTGTGTATCTACAAGATTTAAAACATTAGTGACATAACAAATTGGCACACAAACTAATATACATAACAGTTGCACTTGGAGGTTCTATTGGAGCACTATGTCCACAGCTCTGTATGTCTCTCACAGATTTTCTATGATAAGTCCAATGTTGGTTGGTTGTTGGTGAATGTTTCACATAGATTGGTGAATGTTTGACATGGATAGTTCACTGTAACAGTTGTAAGGAATGCTGTCTTTTCTTTTTTGCAATGTCTGTCAGATTGCGAGTGTTATTTGAGCGATTTCTCTTGTTACCAAACCACTTCTTCACCTGCTCCACTGTTATTCCTCCCTGAAACGCTATCAGGTCTGTGGCGAAGGAGTCCGGATACGGATGATCCAGGTGCTTGGCGTACCAGTCTTCCATGATCTCGATGGATTTCTTTGGGAAGTTGGTGCGTCGTCTCCGATTTGGTTGAAATTTCTGACCAATTTCCAGATTGTATGGCTCCATAGGGAATTTCACATCAGTGATGTGAGTTAAAGCTGCACAGACCGGGGATGGCTCTTGCACTAAGTCCTCAAGTGACACACTAAACTGACAAGTGGACACACCCACATTGAAGTTGGATGGATCAATAGACACTGGTGATTGGCCGAAACAGCAGTCACTCGGTGATCTAGAAGCTGAGGGTTGTATTTTCTCACTGGAAGCATCCAGATAGCTTAGGTCACTGAACTTTAAAGCACGAGATAAAATATCCTTAGACTCAGTGGAATCAGATGCATTACTAGAATCAGAAGCAAACATTTCATCTGATGAACTGGACACAGAAGAGTTCCTGTCAGGGGAGATCACTGTGGACGCTTTTGATGATACTGATGATTGTGTGGTGTCAATCAAAATATCCATGGGTCCGTTGCGTAATGGATTGAAGATATCCGTTAGACTGTCCAAGTCATCTTCAACATGAGGCAGAATATCGGAAAAACTGTCATCAAGCCCGAGCTCAAGGAAGTCGTCGATCTGAAGAGTGGGGAGTTTGGTGGAGGGAAGATGGAGCAGGGATGGAGAGATGGGCTTCTGATCCACTGCTGTTGCAGGGTTAACGAGCTGGGCACTAATCTCCATTGTGGGAAGTCTTTCAATTCTCTTTCTGACTAACTGGCTTGATAATCAAACTAACTGGAATAATTTCATTCACGGTTACCTTTGATATTTATAGGGAGAGTGGGGTGGTGATTTTTCTGTGATTGGATTAATTTCTGGATAAGTTATCCATAACTATCAGTCCTCTTTTCTGATTGGTTCTTGGTAATCACATGTTTCCCACTGTTAGTTGTGATTGGATAGTGTGTAGTGATTTCGGTTCAAACTTTATAATTACTGTGAGGAGTGTTGGACTGTTGGGGATGACTTGATCACATAGCTTGTGTTGGTGATCCCAGAGTGGGAAGTGTTTGGCACATTGCACACTTAGATAATTAGGGTCATTAATTTTTATCAGTACCTGAATTTCAGTCTGTCACTTTTCAGCTTGGGTGAAACACCTGAACTCTGTCATGTGCTTCTTTTTCTAACATTAATCAAATTTTGCTTGGTGTGTTCAAATTTTGGTTTAAAGTGTTACGTAGCGAACGGTGTATTACTAGAAATTGCTCTGATGAATTATATAACAAGTGTAATAGAATGGAAAGTTGCAGCAAAAATTGAGTCTATTGTATAAAAGAAAAATTGTCCGAGATCGGTCCAAGATACATTTGGTGTGAAGTAGAGAATGCTACATGAAATTCCAATTATAAAACAGGTGGACCAATATATTTGTTCAAAGTTTAGTTGAGCAAATTATTGTTCTTCAAAGTGTATTATTTACAAACAGGTTCTAGATCACTCTTCTTTTACAGTATTACCTTTGTAAACCTATACCTGATATGTATAAAAGGCGCATTTGTCGAATTAGACTATCTTCTCACAATCTTGAAATTGAAACAGGCTGCCATAACAATATATTTAGAGAAAATAGAGTATGTGAATTCTGTAAAAATGACATTGAGGACAAATACCACTTTGTACTAATTTGCCCTCATTATGAGGAACTTCGTCATAAATATATTAAAAAGTATTATTGGCAAAATATTCAAATTTGTACAATTATTAAGTGTTCATAATGTGCATGAAGTTTGTAAAACCTGCAAACGATAGTACTGTTTCACCACCCACCTTCTGGTGAATTATTAAATGTTATCATTTTTAAATGATTTTTATGTCATTATAGACATTGATATGAATTTTCATAAATGTTAATTTATTTGACAAAACAAAGAGAGATAAATCTGTAATTTGGGTTAAAGTTATGCATTTCACTATAGAAATCAATGGAAAACAGAAATTATTTTTCAAACATCTTTCCACCCCAGTGAAACACAAATTCCTTTTTACAAGTATTGTAAATTGTCATATAGGAAAATTACAC
Source organism: Ostrea edulis (assembly GCF_947568905.1). Lineage (NCBI taxonomy): Eukaryota > Metazoa > Mollusca > Bivalvia > Ostreida > Ostreidae > Ostrea > Ostrea edulis. The sequence goes on along the minus strand of NC_079166.1, from coordinate 94,376,221 downwards.
CAAAACTTTTGTGTTTCACAGGGAGGGGGTCTACAGACCAAAACACAGCAGAATTGTTCACTCTTTTATCAATTGCAAATGAGGTTAAACTATGAAAAAATGTGAAGATTAACCAGTTTTTACTCTGTATTGTAAAGTAACTTGACAAATTAAATGGTCATTTATTGATATCAATAAGCGTTTTGAAATTTGACTGACTTGTCTTATTTCCCTCTCTCCCTGTGGAGAATAGTGAACAATTCCTCTCCATTCTGTCCTTCATTCTGCTACCCTGCTTACCTCTGTCCAGGTATTGAATCCAATTTTATTTATTTCTCTCTCTTCTGTGCTTCTCCATGTTTCTTTAGGTCTGACTCTCCTGCACTTTCCTTCAGGAGTCCATGTGAGTGCTATTCTAGTATGCTTGGTCTTGTCCATTCTCCAAACATGCCCTATCCACCTCCTTTCCCTTACAATACTGCTAATGGGCTCCATTCCTGGTCTCTCCCCCACTGTCTCGTTTCGTACCTTTTGAGGCCAGTATATCTGCAGAATCCTCCTTGGGCTCTTGTGTAGGAAGGTATCCAGGACTGGCACGTCACCCTTTGTCAATTTCCATGTTTCGCTGCCATAGAGTAGAACTGAGACTTCATTGGAATAGAACAATCTTATCTTCGTTTTCTTTCCAATCTGGGAGTTATTCCATATGGCTGTCAGTTTGTTGTAGGTGGATCATGCATGCCCTAATCTCCTCCTGATTTTTTCTGTGGTACCTCCTTTGGTGTTAATGGTGCCTCTGATGTAGATGAAGTTAGTGACATCCTCTGTCTCTTCTGCTGCAGCTGTAAAAGCCTGAGTGTTGTTGACATTAATTCTCATAACTTTAGTTTTTGAGGCATTGATGTTGAGGCCGGTTGATTTGGCATGCCTGACTAGTTTGTTCACTGTTGTCTTCATTTGCTCTCTGGAACTTGTAAGCTGTACAATGTCATCGGCATAGTCAAGATCATGTAGTGTTGATGTCACGTTCCATCTTATGCCTGTTGTGTCACTATTTTTTTTTTCATAATCCAGTCAATAACTAGTAAGAACAGGAATCATGACATATTGCATCCTTGTCTTACTCCAGATTTGATCTTAAACCACTCGGATGTTCGACTTCCAGTGATGACTGCACACACACTCACTGTTATTTTGAAATTTATGGTGTTTAAAGCCTGATTTCAAGGAACAGGTTTTTCTACCCCCTAATCAAAAGTAGAATTATATGATATTACTGGTATACCGGTATATTGCAATATTTCCACTGACGATAATACATCGCAATATGAAAACTGGATACCGGTATATCTTAATATCATTCAACTATATGGAACACACAACGGAAACATTCTCTCATTCCACCATGCAGCTTAGTATGTTGTTTAATTTGCAAAGTAGCATTGTTTACCTCAATCTTTAATACAGGAAACTAATATAGATTGCTAAATGGGAACCAATTATGTAAAACATATATGAGACAGAAGGGATTTTTGGGAAGCTTTAAGATATGTTAAAATTAAAAAGTTGAGGCCCTATATTAAAACTGAAATCAGTACATTATTCACAATGCATTTCTCTTTTTAAATACATATAAATACAGATTTTTTTCTTGCACTATTCTACAATTAGCATTTTGTGTTTTTAACATCTAAGATTATAAACTTACAGTTTAACTATGCACACCAAATACGAGGTTGTAAAAACAGAAAAGCAAAAGCAGTTTTGTTGTTAATTTTTAAATTTTTGTTTCTGTTTTGTTGTTTATGTTTTTACTGAGCAAGTACTCAGTAAAATTATTTCAAGACTTAAGGAGTAAGGTTTTATTCAATAATTGCTTTAAAAACCTTGTTATTTATATGGAATTTGAAAAAGGCAATATATTGCAACATATCTCAATATTTAAATTAAATGTTGCAATATATCGCAATATCATTTTTGCTGGCAGTACCCAACCCTAATCAAAAGGAGTTGTAATTAAGAGCATTTAAGTAAGTAACACTGGTGTTCGAGTTAATAATCAATTACTAATGAAGTCTACTTTTCATTAAAAAAAATTTCATTAGCAAAATTGCAAAGCTTTTTATGATATAGTGTAAAAGTTAAAAATGTAGGCAGGAATTAGAGTGCATAGTTCTTTGTGAAATATTTGTTTTGCACATAAGTTGTGAAAAAACCTTCTTGTATAAAATTTTTTCTCTGTCATTTAAATGTGTACACCTCCAGATAATGCCATTTTTATGAATACATGTAACAGTGATGTAAGATGCATGGTTTAAGGTAGCTCCATCCTCATGTGACTTATCAATATTAATGGTTAAAAGTGGAGAAACTTTATTAATTTCCACTCATTATACTTTATTTTAATAAATAACCATAGAAAATGTATATGTTACCACCTTTTTAAAGATGTCAGACATACAAAAACAGAAGTATACATCAACATCAGAAAATCACACATTTTCGTTAAACAGAATAATAAAAATAGATAAGATCTTGTTGAAATGACAAAATTTAGATATCAACAGTTTTAAAAAACTGCTAATTAATAAATATGTATAGATTAATTGTGGATATTAGGGAAACCAATGTATAATAGACATCCAGTAGAGGAAATTCCAGCATAGGAGTTATTGCCCTTGTCAACATTTTTAAAATCATAAATAATTGATTATCTATGGAAAATATAAACTTTTTCAGTATTATTAGTTTACCAGATATTTTATTATATCCATTGAATAACATTCCCCAGAAAGATATATTTCTATCATGTGCAAAGTTTAATTTATTAAGATTTTTGCAAAAACCTATGACATCACATGAGGATCGATCGACCTTAAGCAATAGAGCAGAGTTCTTGGAAAGTGTCGGTAATGTCGGATTATCCGATAAAAGTAGTAAATGTCCGACACAAATTACTTAATTGTCGGTCCTGATGGCCGATAAAAGATCGGGATCGAAGTCCGTTTTTTACCGGGAAAAATGTCGGCCATATGGCCCATAAATTTTCAAACCGATGCTAAATCCGGCAAGACATTGAAACGTAAATGTGAAGAATCTGTTGTGAGAACTACGAGGAGAAAAGAAACCGGGAATCTGGGAGACAATGACTTTTGTTTGATGCGGTTTTACCTATTACTAGGTGACACCATCTGCTCAAAGTCGCGAGACCAACTACACCCGGGCCAAAGTGAGAGAGAGTAATTTAAACGATTGCAGAGGAAGATGAGAAAGAAGTTGAGAGGAATAGACAGGATAGAGAGAAAAGTGGAGGGTGAGAGAGAAGTGGAGGATGGGACAGAAGTGGAGGATGAGAGAGAAATGGAGCAAAAAAGTGACTCGGTGAATTGAAGAAGATTCAGAGTGTGAGGAAGATGCGAAAGGGTATGAAAGGAGAATTTATGAACGTATAGCTGAGACGGAGATTGAATACAATAACACATTTAGTTATTATAAATAAAATTTATAAAAATCTCAAAAGCAATGCATTTTTTTCTGGACTGACAAAATTTTGTTTGGGCAGACACTATTTCTAACAGTATCGGACCAAATGTCTGACACTTCCAAAGAAATTTCAAGAACTCTGATAGAGTGATGTGCTCAATCTTGTATCAATATCAATTATCCTTTTATTGAGTACTACTCCTATAGTATTTACTGATGGGTTTTTTAGTTATAATGTTTGAGTCCATACTTTTATTTTATTCTTGTAATCATTTATTTTAGCAACTTTTCGAAAATTATTGCATGTACAGTTTATTTTATTTCTTTCTTTTTTTTTTTTTCGGAAAGAATTTTTAGATTGTATCCAAATCATTTATGGCTAAGCTTGTAGTATTAAAAAGAAATGATGTGATAATTGGAATGATCCTAGTAATGTGATAATGAGCATGCAGACTAATTGTCTGATGTCCAGCATCTTAAACAAACAGTGGGCATGAATGATGTTCCTAGTGGATGTCAGTACTGATATGAAATTCATTTTTGACAGGTAAATAATTTTTGTTTTGATTTATACTTGATGATCTCTTGTCATGCTAGTCATTTTGACAGGTAAATAATTTTTGTTTTGATTTATGCTTGATGATCTCTTGTCTTGCTAGTATTTCTGATCAGTGATTGCATCCAAGCTGTGTGTACCCTGTACACTAATACAGGGGTCAGAGCTCTAGAGTTTTGATGATCAATATGAAACTTTTTTTTTGATAGATACATAATCAGATATTAGGTTAGGAATGATACATTGTGTAGATATTAAGCTGATGAGACTGACTACATTGTGTAGATATATAGCGGATGAGACTGACTACATTGTGTAGATATATAGTGGATGAGACTGACTACATTGTGTAGATATATAGCTGGTGAGACTGACTACATTGTGTAGATATATAGCTGATGAGACTGAACATTCTGGCAGAGTGTAGTACACTGTATGAAGAAGACTTCTTTTATAACCTTTCAAATATATTGCTCTTATCTCCAACACCCTGGCAATGCCCATCTTTAAAATTTTATAAATTCTCATATATATTTTTCTCTCTCTGAATGAAGTTTTCTAATATTTCCATGTCTTTGTTTCATTTATATTGTTCATTGAGGCTTTGACCTTTATCACATATCAGAAAAGTTGAGGTATTAAATAGTATTCTGAGTATTACATGAAAATAGCTGAAAGCTAATCAAACATTACATTGAAGTCATGCATTCTTACAGTTTTAACATGTCCCCTGAAGAAGACTTCTTTTATAACCTTTCAAATATATTGCTCTTATCTCCAACACCCTGGCAATGCCCATCTTTAAAATTTTATAAATTCTCATATATATTTTTCTCTCTCTGAATGAAGTTTTCTAATATTTCCATGTCTTTGTTTCATTTATATTGTTCATTGAGGCTTTGACCTTTATCACATATCAGAAAAGTTGAGGTATTAAATAGTATTCTGAGTATTACATGAAAATAGCTGAAAGCTAATCAAACATTACATTGAAGTCATGCATTCTTACAGTTTTAACATGTCCCCTGAAGAAGACTTCTTTTATAACCTTTCAAATATATTGCTCTTATCTCCAACACCCTGGCAATGCCCATCTTTAAAATTTTATAAATTCTCATATATATTTTTCTCTCTCTGAATGAAGTTTTCTAATATTTCCATGTCTTTGTTTCATTTATATTGTTCATTGAGGCTTTGACCTTTATCACATATCAGAAAAGTTGAGGTATTAAATAGTATTCTGAGTATTACATGAAAATAGCTGAAAGCTAATCAAACATTACATTGAAGTCATGCATTCTTACAGTTTTAACATGTCCCCTGTCTCTCTCTCTCTCCCCCCCCCCCCCCCCCCCCCCCCCAGACACACACTCTCCATTAAATCAAGCAAGAACTCAAATTTATTTACTAGTTCCTGTTCTGAATTTGCTTATTTATATATTTTAATATGTACTATATCTATATATGTTGTTGTACTTGTAGTGTATATACAGAGGATAATGTGCTATATCTGTAGGTGATTGCATGGTTACTTTCAGTACTTTGATTGTATTTGTAGTGTATATACAGAGGATAATGTGCTATATCTGTAAGTGTTTAGATACTTTCAGTACTTTGATTTTATTTGTAGTGTATACACGGAGAGACAGAAGTGAGAGGAATGCTGTATCATTAGCCGACCCATCGTCCTCGAGTCTAGGAACTAGTACGGGATTATCCAGGTCACAGTCTCTACGGAACCGTATACGTAATGGGGAGCTAGAGAGTCGAACCGAGGAGAAATCCAATGGTATGTATACATGATTAATGGGGAGCTAGAGAGTCGAACCGAGGAGAAATCCAATGGTATGTATACATGATTAATGGGGAGCTAGAGAGTCGAACCGAGGAGAAATCCAATGGTATGTATACATGATTAATGGGGAGCTAGAGAGTCGAACCGAGGAGAAATCCAATGGTATGTATACATGATTAATGGGGAGCTAGAGAGTCAAACCGAGGAGAAGTCCGATGGTATGTATACATGATTAATGGGGAGCTAGAGAGTTAAATGGAGGAAAAATCCAATCGTATTCAGGGCTCGAAATTGACATATGCCCATTAGTCTGTGACTGATTAAAAGTCTGGTGGACTGACTGACATTTGTTTTAGTCAGTCCGATGGGACTGGTTAATTTTCTGAAGCATCATTTTGGAAAATATACTTATGAAATTTCATACACACATTTGGCATGTTTCTGTAGATATCAGATGAATCTGATTCGTAAATATAAATCCCACATATAAGTGTTACAATATTGTCTGTGGCACATTGAGTTAAATTTCATTTTAATAACATTAACGAAATATGTTTAATTATTTCGGGAAAACTCTGTTGGACTGGTAAATTTTTCTGTGGACTGGTTGAAATTATACCCCATCAGTCCGGCTGGACTGATGACATAAAAAGTTAGCTTCAGGCCCTGGTATTTATAGGACATGGGGAGCTAGAGAGTCAAACAGAGGAAAAATTCAATGATATGTATATGTAATGGGGAGCTAGAGAGTGGAACCAAGAAATACAGTGGTACCTCCACATTGTGAGGTGACATAGAACTGTGTATATTGTGAGGTGACAGACATAGAACTGTGTATATTGTGAGGTGACAGACATAGAACTGTGTATATTGTGAGGTGACAGACATAGAACTGTGTATATTGGAGGGAGAACAACACAAAACTGCATTTCTGATTGTTTGAGAATTGATATCTTATGTTGACCCAATCAAACGATGGTTTACTGATTCAATATAGAATGCAATATAAAGTTGGACAGATACGGTTTTATAACAAATATTTTTCCTCGTGTCGGATAATGCAATCAAACTGATTTCTTAAAATTGTTGCATTATTCCCGAATTTTAATGAAAAGTAGATTTATTGGTTTTGATTTAAAAACTAACAAAAAAATAGAATTAGCATGATTACTAAGACAGAGAGGTGTGGTAGCTGTTATATATACACAGTAATAAGGGCTTTATATTCACAGACTCCGATGGAAAAGGTGGAGATCGGGACAGTCGCCGGGAGTCATCTGCTCTTGCTAGACGGAGGCGGAGAAATGAACGTCGGTCGACTGGAATCGTATCCTATGACAACAAAGATGTGAGTTTAAATCATATCATAGAAAGGGGTGGGGATCAAAATGACGCAGAAAGGGGTGGATCTAACAGACTTAGAGAGTGGTGGGGATCCAAATGACGTAGAAAGGGGTGGGGATCCAACAGACTTAGAAAGGGGTGGGGATTGAACGGACATACATGTAAAAGTAGAGAGATAGTCTACATTCTGTTTACAAATGTATAGAAATGAGTATGAATTAAGAAACACTGTAAGAATATCAAGAATGTTCAAGTCTCATGTCTTCTCAGATTGAATTTGAAAGTGAATTTGAATTTCAGATATCTACATGTATTTTAGGAACACAAATCATTATTATACCCCCCGCAACAAGTTGGTGGTGGGGGGGGGGGGGTATACTGGAATCGGGTTGTCCGTCTGTCTGTCCGTCTGTAGACGCAATGGTTTCCGGACTCTAAAGCATTATCCTTTCCACCTACCATCACCATATCATATATATGGACTACCCATGGGATGAAGATGTTCCCTATCGATTTTGGGGTCAAAAGGTCAAAGGTCAAGCGCACTGGACATCGAAGTAGCAATATGGTTTCCGGGCTCTAAAGCGTTATCCTTTCCACCTACAGTCACCATATCATACATATGGACTACCCATGGGATGAAGATGTTCCCTATAGATTTTGGGGTCAAAAGGTCAAAGGTCAAGTGCACTGGACATCGAAGTAGCAATATGGTTTCCGGGCTCTAAAGCGTTATCCTTTCCACCTACAGTCACCATATCATACATATGGACTACCCATGGGATGAAGATGTTCCCTATCGATTTTGGGGTCAAAAGGTCAAAGGTCAAGCGCACTGAACATCGAAGTAGCAATATGGTTTCCGGACTTTAAAGCGTTATCCTTTCCACCTACAGTCACCATATCATACATATGGACTACCCATGGGATGAAGATGTTCCCTATCGATTTTGGGGTCAAAAGGTCAAAGGTCACGTGCACTGGACATCGAAGTAGCAATATGGTTTCTGGGCTCTAAAGCGTTATCCTTGCCACCTACAGTTACCATATCTTACATATGGACTACCCATGGGATGAAGATGTTACCTATCGATTTTGGGGTCAAAGGTCATGCGCACTGGACATCGAAGTAGCAATATGGTTCAGTTTGTCATGCCATTTGTTTTTTACATTCAGAAAAGAGGTAGTTTATACCAACACCCTTTGGGAGATTGGGGTAAGCGGGGGGTATTCTTAGTGAGCATTGCTCACAGTACCTCTTGTTCTTGATTAAGAAATGTCAGTTTTGAATATGTATAGCTTAAATCGTTTTTCAGTTTATATGGTTTACATCATGCAATTTCAAGTTGGTAGGGCTTACGTCAGATAAAGTTGGTAGGGGTACGTCAGGTTAAGTCAATAGGGTTACATCAGATTAAGTCGATAGGGCTTACATCAATTCTGATTTATTTAGCTAACATCTATCTTTATTCAGCTTTGATCAATTTGTACGTGGCTTGCATCATTTTACAGGAAGAAGAAGACAAAGAAAAGGAAGAAGAGGCGAAGGAATCTGTCGAGGACAAGGTGAGTTCGTAACTAATATAATTAGATCTGTCCGTCTAGGACAGTGTGAGTCCGTAACTAATATAATTAGATCTGTCTGTCTAGGAGAGGGTGAGTCCGTAACTGATATAATTAGATCTGTCTGAGACGCACCTCGAGATCAGTGATAAAAATATAATTAGAATTGTCTGAGACACACCTCGAGATCAGTGATAAAAATATAATTAGATCTGTCTGAGATGCACCTCGAGATCAGTGATAAAAATATAATTAGAATTTTCTGAGACGCACCTCGAGATCAGTGATAAAAATACAATTAGAATTGTCTGAGATGCATCTCGAGATCAGTGATAAAAATACAATTAGAATTGTCTGAGACGCACCTCGAGATCAGTGATAAAAATACAATTAGAATTGTCTGAGATGCACCTCGAGATCAGTGATAAAAATACAAGTAGAATTGTCTGAGACACACCTCGAGATCAGTGATAAAAATACAATTAGATCTGTCTGAGACACACCTCGAGATCAGCGATAAAAATACAAGTAGAATTGTCTGAGACACACCTCGAGATCAGTGTTAAAAATATAATTAGATCTGTCTGAGATGCACCTCGAGATCAGTGATAAAAATGCTCACTGATTATATTCAACAAAGGACTCAGTCCTTCATCCTGGGTATCAAGTGCTTGTGAGTCTGTCATAAAACATGGATAGATTTGATACAACAAGTGATATAGTACTGATATAGTACTGACTGATATAGTACTGATGTAGTACTGACTGATGTAGTACTGACTGATAAATTACTGACTGATGTAGTACTGACTGATATAGTACTGACTGATATAGTACTGACTGACATAGTACTGATGTAGTACTGACTGATGTAGTACTGACTGATATAGTACTGTTGTAGTACTGACTGATGTAGTACTGACTGATGTAGTACTGACTGATGTAGTACTGACTGATGCAGTACTGACTGATATTGTACTGATGAAGTACTGACTGATATAGTACTGATGTAGTACTGACTGATGTAGTACTGACTGATGTAGTACTGACTGATATAGTACTGACTGATATTGTACTGATGAAGTACTGACTGATATACTACTGATGTAGTACTGACTGATGTAGTACTGACTGATATAGTACTGACTGATGTAGTACTGACTGATATAGTACTGTTGTAGTACTGACTGATATAGTACTGACTGATGTAGTACTGACTGATGTAGTACTGACTGATGTAGTACTGACTGATATAGTACTGACTGATATTGTACTGATGAAGTACTGACTGATATAGTACTGATGTAGTACTGACTGATGTAGTACTGACTGATATAGTACTGACTGACATAGTACTGATGTAGTACTGACTGATGTAGTACTGACTGATATAGTACTGTTGTAGTACTGACTGATGTAGTACTGACTGATGTAGTACTGACTGATGTAGTACTGACTGATGTAGTACTGACTGATATTGTACTGATGAAGTACTGACTGATATAGTACTGATGTAGTACTGACTGATGTAGTACTGACTGATGTAGTACTGACTGATATAGTACTGACTGATATTGTACTGATGAAGTACTGACTGATATAGTACTGATGTAGTACTGACTGATGTAAGTACTGACTGATGTAGTACTGATGTAGTACTGACTGATATAGTACTGTTGTAGTACTGACTGATGTAGTACTGACTGATCTACTTCTGTTGTAGTACTGACTGATATAGTACTGACTGATGTAGTACTGACTGATGTAATACTGACTGATATAGTACTGACTGATATAGTACTGACTGATATTGTACTGATGTAGTACTGACTGATGTAGTACTGACTGATATAGTACTGATGTAGTACTGACTGATGTAGTACTGACTGATGTAGTACTGACTGACATAGTACTGACTGATGTAGTACTGACTGATGTAGTACTGATATAGTACTGACTGACATAGTACTGACTGATATAGTACTGTTGTAGTACTGACTGATGTAGTACTGACTGATATAGTACTGACTGATGTAGTACTGACTGATATAGTACTGATGTAGTACTGACTGATGTAGTACTGACTGATGTAGTACTGACTGACATAGTACTGTTGTAGTACTGACTGATATAGTACTGATGTAGTACTGACTAATATAGTACTGACTGATGAAGTACTGACTGATATAGTACTGATATAGTACTGACTGATGTAGTACTGACTGATGTAGTACTGACTGATGTAGTACTGTTGTAGTACTGACTGATATAGTACTGTTGTAGTTCTGACTGATGTAGTACTGACTGATATAGTACTGTTGGAGTACTGACTGATGTAGTACTGATATAGTACTGACTGATATAGTACTGATATAGTACTGACTGATATAGTACTGACTGATGTAGTACTGACTAATGTAGTACTGACTGATGAAGTACTGACTGATATAGTACTGATGTAGTACTGACTGATGTAGTACTGACTGATGTAGTACTGACTGACATAGTACTGTTGTAGTACTGACTGATATAGTACTGTTGTAGTACTGACTGATGTAGTACTGACTGATATAGTACTGTTGGAGTACTGACTGATGTAGTACTGACTGATATAGTACTGTTGTAGTACTGACTGCTATAGTACTGACTGATATAGTACTGACTGATATAGTACTGATGTAGTACTGACTGATATAGTACTGTTGTAGTACTGACTGATGTAGTACTGACTGATGTAGTACTGACTGACATAGTACTGTTGTAGTACTGACTGATATAGTACTGTTGTAGTACTGACTGATGTAGTACTGACTGATATAGTACTGTTGGAGTACTGACTGATGTAGTACTGACTGATATAGTACTGTTGTAGTACTGACTGATATAGTACTGTTGTAGTACTGACTGATGTAGTACTGACTGATGTAGTACTGACTGATGTAGTACTGACTGACATAGTACTGATGTAGTACTGACTGATGTAGTACTGACTGATATAGTACTGACTGATGTAGTACTGACTGATGTAGTACTGACTGATATAGTACTGTTGTAGTACTGACTGATGAAGTACTGACTGATATAGTACTGTTGTAGTACTGACTGATGAAGTACTGACTGATATAGTACTGATGTAGTACTGACTGATAGAGTACTGACTGATATAGTACTGTTGTAGTACTGACTGACATAGTACTGTTGTAGTACTGACTGATATAGTACTGTTGTAGTACTGACTGACATAGTACTGATGTAGTACTGACTGATGTAGTACTGACTGATATAGTACTGACTGATATAGTAGTGTTGTAGTACTGACTGATGTAGTACTGACTGATATAGTACTGTTGTAGTACTGACTGATGTAGTACTGACTGATATAGTACTGTTGTAGTACTGACTGATGTAGTACTGACTGATATAGTACTGTTGTAGTACTGACTGATATAGTACTGACTGATATAGTACTGTTGTAGTACTGACTAATGTAGTACTGACTGATATAGTACTGATGTAGTACTGACTGATGTAGTACTGACTGATGTAGTACTGACTGATGTAGTACTGACTGATATAGTACTGACTGATATAGTACTGTTGTAGTACTGACTGATGTAGTACTGACTGATGTAGTACTGACTGATATAGTACTGACTGACATAGTACTGTTGTAGTACTGACTGATATAGTACTGACTGATATAGTACTGATGTAGTACTGACTGATGTAGTACTGACTGATGTAGTACTGACTGATGTAGTACTGACTGATATAGTACTGATGTAGTACTGACTGATGTAGTACTGACTGATGTAGTACTGACTGATATAGTACTATTGTAGTACTGACTGATGTAGTACTGACTGATATAGTACTGTTGGAGTACTGACTGATGTAGTACTGACTGATATAGTACTGTTGTAGTACTGACTGATATAGTACTGACTGACATAGTACTGTTGTAGTACTGACTGATGTAGTACTGACTGATGTAGTACTGACTGATGTAGTACTGACTGATGTAGTACTGACTGATATAGTACTGACTGATATAGTACTGTTGTAGTACTGACTGATGTAGTACTGACTGATGTAGTACTGACTGATATAGTACTGATGTAGTACTGACTGATATAGTACTGACTGATGTAGTACTGACTGATATAGTACTGACTGATGTAGTACTGACTGATGTAGTACTGACTGATATTGTACTGATGAAGTACTGACTGATATAGTACTGATATAGTACTGACTGATGTAGTACTGACTGATGTAGTACTGACTGATATAGTACTGACTGATGTAGTACTGACTGATATTGTACTGATGAAGTACTGACTGATATAGTACTGATGTAGTACTGACTGATGTAGTACTGACTGATATAGTACTGACTGATGTAGTACTGACTGATGTAGTACTGACTGATATTGTACTGATGAAGTACTGACTGATATAGTACTGATGTAGTACTGACTGATGTAGTACTGACTGATATAGTACTGACTGATATAGTACTGACTGATGTAGTACTGACTGATGTAGTACTGACTGATATTGTACTGATGAAGTACTGACTCATATAGTACTGATGTAGTACTGACTGATGTAGTACTGACTGATATAGTACTGACTGATGTAGTACTGACTGATATAGTACTGACTGATGTAGTACTGACTGATATAGTACTGACTGATATAGTACTGATGTAGTACTGACTGATGTAGTACTGACTGATATAGTACTGTTGTAGTACTGACTGATGTAGTACTGACTGATATAGTACTGATGTAGTACTGACTGATGTAGTACTGACTGATGTGGTACTGACTGATATAGTACTGACTGATGTAGTACTGACTGATATAGTACTGATGTAGTACTGACTGATGTAGTACTGATGTAGTACTGACTGATGTAGTACTGACTGATGTAGTACTGACTGATATAGTACTGATGTAGTACTGACTGATATAGTACTGATGTAGTACTGACTGGTATAGTACTGATGTAGTACTGACTGATGTAGTACTGACTGATGTAGTACTGATGTAGTACTGACTGATGTAGTACTGACTGATGTAGTATTGATGTAGTACTGACTGATATAGTACTGACTGATGTAGTACTGTAGTACTGACTGATGTAGTACTGACTGATATAGTACTGACTGATGTAGTACTGACTGATGTAGTACTGACTGATGTAGTACTGACTGATATTGTACTGATGAAGTACTGACTGATATAGTGCTGATGTAGTACTGACTGATAGAGTACTGACTGATGTAGTACTGACTGATATAGTACTGATGTAGCACTGATGTGGTGTAGGAGGCAGTCAGAAATTTTGGAAATGAGGGATTTTTTAATCTGAGCGTATCATATTTGTCTGATTGCATGAAAATGCAGATTTTGTTGTGTCAAGCAATCGGAGGAAATGTCCGCCCCTGAGGATTGTTGCGCTATGAGGCCACTATTTTTTGAGCTATGAGGAGTCTATTTTGGCCCAAAGGAATGTTCAGGTGTGAGGCCTCTAGTTTTTTCCCTGAGGAATGTTAACCATTTAGGCCTTTATAGTTTGGCCCTGAGGAATATTAAGCTGTGGCATATTCCATTCAATGTGGATAATCTCTCCTGTAGATGGGTTTCTAGAAGAGTTTGGTACATAATAAAGAGAGAGGTGATGTTCAATTTTAAATCTTTCATTTTTCATTACTTCAGACATTTGTGTGTGTTTTCTGTTTCTGCAGTATCACTTATAAACAAGGATACCATTTATTTTGTTTACAAAACATGTATATATATATATATATATATATATATAAATTTGTGATACAGCAAAGCAAGAATATAAGGCCTCAACCGTGCACATTTTTTGTGAACCCTAAATCGAAGGTTTTCACAAAAATTCCCTGAAAGCTCAAGTAATGAATGAAACTAATCTCATAAATATAGTAAATATATAAATACATTATATAACTCCAAGGTCTTCACCTGTACATAACTATGAAGTTTTCACCTGTACATTACTCCGAGGTTTTCACCTGTACATTACTCCGAGGTTTTCACCTGTACATTACTCTGAGGTTTTCACCTGTACATTACTCCGAGGTTTTTACCTGTACATTACTCCGAGGTTTTTACCTGTCCATAACTCCGAGGTTTTTACCTGCACATTTCCACTTGAACATTGTAAACTGAGATTTTTTTGTGTTTTGAAGAATTGATATTTCAGAAATTAAGTAGATAACGGTGTTACAGGTTGCTATGATTGGAGTCTCAAGATTGAAAGGTTTTCAAATAACCATAGTACATCAGTGCTTCAGTGCAGAAGGATGTAAAATGGAACACATTTTCTGTTGTTCAGTAAGAGTTATTTCCCTTTTAATGCATTGAAACTCAATAAAAAAAAAACCAGGAAGTAAATCTAGTTTTAAAAAGCTAAGTATGTTAGAAATGTTGTGTAGGATTACACAATTCTAACTACAATTCCTAGAACTAAGCATTCCGGTTTCAAATGATGTGTGATTAAAAATACTAGTGTGTTATGCGGATCAATCAGGCCCACCATGATAGAGGTGATTTTGAAGTTTTTTAAACATTGATGTGAAAGTTATCATGGGACTGTTATAGCTATCAATGTTGTAGATATTGTGACTCAAGGTGACATGTCCCGTTATTGACATTAATAGTATTGTGTGGTATTGGGAGTTTGTAACTCCTAGAACAATAGCAGTAGTTATAATGATGACATTAATAGTATTGTGTGGTATTGGGAGTTTGTAACTCCTAGAACAATAGCAGTAGTTATAATGATGACATTAATAGTATTGTGTGGTATTGGGAGTTTGTAACTCCTAGAACAATAGCAGTAATTATAATGGCATTAATAGTATTGTGTGGTATTGGGAGTTTGTAACTCCTAGAACAATAGCAGTAATTATAATGGCATTAATAGTATTGTGTGGTATTGGGAGTTTGTAACTCCTAGAACAATAGCAGTAGTTATAATGATGACATTAATAGTATTGTGTGGTTTTGGGAGTTTGTAACTCCTAGAACAATAGCAGTAATTATAATGGCATTAATAGTATTGTGTGGTATTGGGAGTTTGTAACTCCTAGAACAATAGCAGTAATTATAATGGCATTAATAGTATTGTGTGGTATTGGGAGTTTGTAACTCCTAGAACAATAGCAGTAGTTATAATGATGACATTAATAGTATTGTGTGGTATTGGGAGTTTGTAACTCCTAGAACAATAGCAGTAGTTATAATGATGACATTAATAGTATTGTGTGGTATTGGGAGTTTGTAACTCCTAGAACAATAGCAGTAGTTATAATGATGACATTAATAGTATTGTGTGGTATTGGGAGTTTGTAACTCCTAGAACAATAGCAGTTGTTATAATGATGACATTAATAGTATTGTGTGGTATTGGGAGTTTGTAACTCATTATGTTACAGAACTATAGCAGTAGTTATATAATGACATTTGTTAGGGCTGGGACAATTCAAGGTTAACTCGATTCGCTTCGGTTTCAATCCAGCAAAGCACGGTTCGGTTATTTTTTATTCGGTTCATGTTAGGTCCAATTTATCTAATGACAGCACAAAAATTAACAATTTTAATGAGTAGCATATAAGATTTGATTTTTTTGCCAAGTTGCAATGAAGTTGAACTGGGCTATTGGTTTGGTGATGCGGGCGGGCGGGTGGGTGAGTTGGCGGGCGGTTGGGCGTCAACAATTGGTTTCCGGAGGATAACTCGAAAAGTTTACAATCTAATCAAATGAAACTTTGATATATTGTTGGGTACCAGGTAAGGAAGACCCTTATTGATTTTGGAGAAAAATGATCAAAGGTCAAGGTCACAGTGATCGAAAATAGAATGAAAATTTCAGAAAAATTTGGTTTCCGGATGATAACTCAGAAAGTTTAAATCCGAATCAAATAAAACTTTGATATATTGTTGGGTACCAGGTAAGGAAGACCCCTATTGGTTTTGGAGAACAAAGGTCAAGGTCACAGTGACCGAATATAGTATGAAAATTTCAGAAATATTTGGTTACCAGATGATAACTCAGAAAGTTTGAATCCGAATCAAATGATACTTATAGATATTGTTATGTACCAGGTAAGGAAGACCCCTATTGATTTTGAGAAAATAAGTCAAAGGTCAAGGTCACAGTGATCGAAAATAGAATTAAAATTTCAGAAAAATTTGGTTTCCGGATGATAACTCAGAAAGTTTAAATCCGAATCAAATAAAACTTTGATATTGTTGGGTACCAGGTAAGGAAGACCCCTATTGATTTTGGAGAAAAAAGGTCAAAGGTCAAGGTCACAGTGACCCAATATAGAATGAAAATTTCAGAAATATTTGGTTTCCGGGTGATAACTCAGAAAGTTTAAATCCGAATCAAATGATACTTATAGATGTTGTTATGTACCAGGTACGGAAGACCCCTATTGATTTTGGAGAAAATAAGTCAAAGGTCAAGGTCACAGTGACTGAAAATAGATTTAAAATTCCAAAAAATTCTGGTAATTAGGATAACTCGAGAAAAAAAATTATTTGAATCAAATGAAACTTGGATATATTGTTGGATACCAGCAAAGAAAGGCCCCTATTGATTTTGGAGAAAAAAGGTCAAAGGTCAAGGTCACAGTGACCGAAAATAGATTGAAAACTTCAAACAAATATGGTTTCTGGACAGTAATTCGAAAAGTTTAAAACTGAAATTAGTTCTTCACAATTATAGATATGCCACATCATTCCTGACTTTACAATGTATCCCATGCAACTCGACTTATGCACCCCTGGGTGCATATATTGATTTTATTCAAGTTATATAACTATATGTCGTCATTTGTTAACGTCATATCTATTTATAACTTTGATAGAAAAAAGAAAACACTGACAGTCTATTAAAATTTGTTATATTAATGTGCTGCATAAGTTTTGGATTATTAAACAAATCTATAGTGAATCTAGAATGTATATGATATTGTTTTCATTGATATGCAAAAATTCAACAATTCTATGAATTGATAGTCTTTGAAAATCTCTCCTTTATTGATTTACTTCTCTCATGTTAACTGTCAAATTTATGTCATTACCTACGGTGTTGATTTCACTCCACCACTGACAGAAATGCTATATGTCATGTAAAGATAAACTGCAATGATCTTACGGATCATATTCTGTTGGTATCTGAGTGGTGAAAATGCTAACTCTCAACTCAGTAGTGATTTAAATCTCTGTTGCATAAAAAACCACATGTTCTGCACATCACTCGGACGCCATATTTGTTGTTTGGTGTAAGTAAAATTTAAACCGAACCGAACCAAAATCCAGAATTTGTAATCGGTGCATCGAACCAAATGGTATGAATCGCGGTGCACCGACATTTTCAGTGCACCGCACAGCCCTAACATTTGTGTTGCTGTCATCCAAAAAGTTAGAATTTGTTTATTGTGTATCATGTGGGTAAGTTTGTTATTGTGTGTCATGTGGGTAAGTTTGTTATTGTGTATCATGTGGGTAAGTTTGTTATTGTGTGTCATGTGGGTAAGTTTGTTATTGTGTGTCATGTGGGTAAGTTTGTTATTGTGTGTCATGTGGGTAAGTTTGTTATTGTGTGTCATGTGGGTAAGTTTGTTATTGTGTATCATGTGGGTAAGTTTGTTATTGTGTGTCATGTGGGTAAGTTTGTTATTGTGTATCATGTGGATAAGTTTGTTATTGTGTATCATGTGGGTAAGTTTGTTATTGTGTATCATGTGGGTAAGTTTGTTATTGTGTGGTAGTTGGATTTAAAGGACTTGATATCAAAATGGTGCAATATTTGTTGGGTACATACATAATGAGGAGTGTGTTGTGAGACTGTTCGATAGAATATTGAGGACTCTGTCCTAAGACTTCACGAGCTGTTTGCAATCTTATCTTTCCTGCAGTGAGATTTCACGAGCTGTTTGCAATCTTATCTTTCCTGCAGTGAGACTTCACGGGCTGTTTGCAATCTTATCTTTCCTGCAGTGTAATTTTGACTGTAGAACAATACCATGAAAGTAAAACTGCCGAGAATATAACATTTCTATAGAATGGGCATAGATATTAAGAGGAGGAAAGTCAAAGCTGACCGATAAGCAGGATGATCCACAAGGATTTTTTTTGAGGGGGAGGGGGATGTTAAATGATATATCTAAAATATGAACACAAAGAGGGTTTTTCTTCATGTTTGACCAGTTTTCCTCATGTAAGCCTCATAGATTCATCTAGAAGTTTACTGAGCAGGGTGTAAAGTCACATATTATAGATTAATAAATTCATCTAGAGATGTAAAGTCACATAATATAGATTCATAGTTTGTTTTCCAAGCACTGATCAATTCATTTGTGTCATTCAGATTCAGAACCTGTTTCGTGAACAATTTTCTATCCCCTGATAAAATTGCCTGCTTACGTGTAGTAATGCATTATAGAAAATCTCAGGAAACGTTTTCTCTCCTGTTACCAGAAGTGAATGATAGACACATGTGATGGATAAATCCCTAGAAATGAAAACATTACAGATTGAAACAGGGAGAACCTGATAATAGATGTGATAACGTGTGTACATGAAATTAAATGACTGTGCAGAGACCTAGCTGACCCCAAGGCAAGGAAACTCTATGTCCAGCCATTCACACACAAAAAACCATCAGGCAGATTATCTGTATGCATACAAAGAGTATTTTCTACAAAGAGGTCACCGCCATCCTCAGTAGAGTGAGGTTGATGTGCTGGTCACACGAGATGCTGGACCAGTACATGTGTACTCGGGTTTGATTATGATCAACAGAAAATAGTGTGTGTGTTGGGGGGGGGGGGGGGGGGGGGGGGGGGGGGTCACAGGTTCAACAGACATTTTCCGGTTCACCAAACGCACTAAAAAAATCTAATAACTGGAGGTTGTTTTGGTCAATTGATTGGTTGGTTGTATATTGCTTAAAGTCCCTCTCGAGAATCTTTCACTCATATGGAGACGCAGGATTGCCAGTGAAGGGCCGCAAAAATCAAATTGTATTTAAATATAGCATATGATCATAACACTAGTTTGGCTTGATTTAAGAATGAGGAGGGTTGGATGAGTGTATGTACTTCATGTATGTAATAATGATAATGAATTGAAGTAGCACCACAGTGTATCCTAATGCAAAGCAGGAACATTTAAGTCATACTGTTAGAGAGGGAGAAGTTGCAAAAGATGCCACTAAGTAGGATTAGTTTGTGGAACGAAGCACTGCGGTGTCAATGATGTGTTATCTAACAATATCTGTGTTATTTGTCACACTAATCAGGATTTGTGGATAAATAGATTTCATATTTCAGCTTTCTTTTTTCACCATCAAAGTCTAAGAATTTCTCCAAGATTAACATGCACTTGGTGTATGATATTCAGTCTGTTAATTGTACAGAGAGTAATTATTTATAATAAGAATTTCCCCAAAATTAACATGCACTCAGTGTATGAATAAAAAAGGGCAGTGATTTTATGTTTAATTGTACAGAGAGTAATTATTTATAACCAGAACAGATAATTTTTATTCATCATGCAGTAAGTGATGTTCTATACACTGTATAGAGTAATTATTTATAACCTGGATCCTGGAGAGATAATTTGTACAGCTATAACCATGTTCTACACTGTGAGTCGCCTTGACCTCCGTATGTTCCCAGCTTGACTTTTTTTTAAATTCCTTTTTTAAATGTCCTATTGACAGCAGTGCTGACGGATCGATAGACATGACACTGTTATGATGACCTGATTATCACTTATCTGTACAAGACAACCTTTCATATTCTTTAAAGCACACTTTGTTTGCTTATCACATTTTGTTTTCTCAACAATCAACATTTCATACACCTATGAGTTTAGTGTGGAGACTTCCACACAGAAGGCCTGATATTTGTTTAGTGTCTGAACACAACCTGTCAGTTTGGTGTATTTTTTCTATATTTTACTGTCCCTGTGCGCCTGTCTCCCACAGGAGAATAGAAATTGTAGATCCTCCACTTGATTTGACTTGCACTTCCCCGTCGCAGTAACATTTGTTGTGTACTTTCTGCCCCGTCCATGAAAGAGAGGAAAAAATTGTGAATCCACCTCTTGAATTTTGAAGCTGTGCGTGAACCCCTACAGATGTGTGTGAGGGAAATCTGGAAAGGAATGCTGTGCTGAGAGGGCAGCTGCGGAGAATAAACACAGACAGGAATCAGCCTAATACTTATATCATAATGTAGATAGGATCTATATATAGTTAGCATATTGTGAGTTAATGGATTAACTGGTACCAGCCACAGCCAAAGGAAGGTGAAGGGAGTACTGGTGTAGAAATAGTGGTTTTAGGAGATCCACACTGCACTGTGGGATGTTAGGAGATCCACACTGCACTGTGGGATGTTAGGAGATTGATACAGACAGAACACATTTCCATGGTGAAGACTATTCACATTTGAATTCATGGCAGCTGAGCATCCATTAAGTTATTTGTGCTGTGAGTGAATTCAACGGAACTGTTCTGGAATACACTGACGTGTTGGACAACATCAACACCCAGCATGTCTCATCCTCACCGCTACAGCGTGGGCTCCAGCTACCCCAATTTGAGTGGCTCCTACTCCAGCTCACTGTACGGTGGCTATGGTGGGTCTCTGGGCTCCAGTGCCTACAGTTCAGGCCTGGGGTCAGGCTATAGTTCAAGGTCAGGATCCACCAGCAGTCTGTCCAGTATAGGGAGTTCCTACAGCCCAGCGCTGTCAGCTTACAGGGTGGGGAACTAGTTTAGTCCTACTATTGTACTTGATTTCTAGCGTGTGTGATTGTATGCTCTTCACTCGTGATGAATTGACAAAAATCCCAAAATATTAATTTGTCCCTTGGTGCCCCCTCCAAGTAAGTTAAGCCGTGGGACGGGGGCAGGGGTGTCTTGTATTCTATCTGTTGATTTATATTGCGACTTTTTAATTTTTAATGAATAAAAAAGAGGGAGAGGTAAACTTTGTACATGTTCAAAGTTATGTAACAGACAAAGGGCATGTAAATATTGAAAGGTTGAATTTGCGATCATGGCAGACATAGTGTGTTCTAAACATGTATATTATGTACTGCTTGCGAGTAATTGAATATTCTCATGATATGTTTTCACATATTCAGCATCATCGTACACATCCAATAATGTGTTGTTGTGTAGTTACGCAGAAGATTCCATATCCTGTCCACAAAGTGTTCCTATAGTGTAGCATGTACACATGTCAGGGAAGTAAAATCTGCACGTCAAGTATTGATAGAAATGTACACATTACAAGTACCAGGCATAACTGTTCAAAGTGCATGCATGTTTCCCAGGCTGATTGTCACTGAAAGAGATTTACTTAGTACAGTAATCCCACACATATTACACAACAAGTGGGTGTGTCGAGGGGGCGGGGGGACTTTCAATGTGTAGTCTCTTCTCCTTTGCATACACCCATCTTTATTTAGATTATGCAGTAGTAAAATAAATTCTAGTTTTATAAAAAAAATCTTAGTGGATGGTGATTGGTATCCATGGCAATTGGTTTCTGACAAAATGGACAGGCACCTGATATTGATGATTTTTTGGTACCTTTTGTTAATTGATAGGTGTGTGTTACGCTGTTCTCAGAGGATAACATTTCTTGTTTACACCGTGTAAGTAACAAGAAACGTCCATTTAAAGAAGAAAAGTTTTGTTATTTTTGTTTGAAGGTCTTGGTGTGTTTTGTCCAATGATAGTAATCCATCTTTAGAGACAGATTTTCTGATCTCGGAATGAATAGGATGAAAAGCTGGAAACCTTCACCGGCTTTTCTGTTAACAAGAGTGAATATGCAGTACATAATGTGTATTCTTCTCAGTGAAGGGTGTTTTCTATGACAATTTTTATATGTGGGGGAAATGATTGCCAGTTATGTACAGGTAAACTAGTAGTGGTTAGATCTTGTAGATATGGTCAGCTGTTCCTGTCGTACTATGTACAGGTAAACTAGAAACTATCAAACAGAAACTAGTTATAAGATGATACTGTAGAACTGAATGGTTACTGTCAAACAGAAACTAGTTATAAGATGATACTATAGAACTGAATGGTTACTGTCAAACAGAAACTAGTTATAAGATGATACTGTAGAACTGAATGGTTACTGTCAAACAGAAACTAGTTATAAGATGATACTGTAGAACTGAATGGTTACTGTCAAACAGAAACTAGTTATAAGATGATACTATAGAACTGAATGGTTACTGTCAAACAGAAACTAGTTATAAGATGATACTATAGAACTGAATGGTTACTGTCAAACAGAAACTAGTTATAAGATGATACTAGAACTGAATGGTTACTGTCAAACAGAAACTAGTTATAAGATGATAGACAGGGTCGTACTAGTTTACATTATTTTGAAATTAAGTTCAACATTAATTATTATCAAATACATGTAAACAAAATGTTCTGTGTAATTTTTTAATTGTAAACATGCATACATGTGACTGTTAGACTAAATTCAAAGGGCTAGACCTGACACTCTGTTCAAGTTTTTTTTCATTCTGCATGAATTTTAATGTACAGGCGCGACAGTGTGAATGAGGTTAAAACAATTTTGTGTACAATCTGTACATGTCACATGTATGTACATGTATTTGTTTTAAATCTACCTAGATATAACAGCTATGTAACAAGTGCTCTGTTCTCTTCATTTTCATGATTTGAAAGAAAAAAAAAGAATTTTTAAGTTACAATGAGGAGTGCTTACAGAGTGATGTTTTGCAAAGTTTGCATTAAAATTGAGGAGACGGATTGGTCCTCTAGTCAGTTTGACAATATCGTGAATGAAAATTTAATGCACAAATTAAAATAACAAAAAACACAAACAAGAAAAAGCCTGAAAAGCTTTGTTGCTTATATTTTGTTCTGCTATTTTCAGAGTTCTGGTCGGTACGGACGATACCCGTCAACGTCGGACGTTTCAGACCGTTACAGACCCAGTCCATATATAGAAACCTCCAAGTCCACAACAGCAATAGACAGCTCTCTAGATTATAAAAGAGTCAGTATAATGAATGTGTGATTATCATAGAAAGTCTCAATGAACGAGCATCAGTGATTAAATAGTCTCCGTATGATTATCTTCTACACGGTATGTGGGTAGAGTAAATATTAACTTCTACACGGTATGTGGGTAGAGTAAATATTAACTTCTACACGGTATGTGGGTAGAGTAAATATTAACTTCTACACGGTATGTGGGTAGAGTAAATATTAACTTCTACACGGTATGTGTGTAGAGTAAATATTATCTTCTACACTGTATGTGGGTAGAGTAAATATTTTAGACAGTTTTAAACTTCTCATCAGCTCCTGTCAATGAAAGGTGAAGATAACAAACAGTGATCAATCTCATAACTCCTATAAAGGTGAAGATAACGAATCGTGATCAATCTCATAACTCCTATAAGCAATACAAAATAGATAGTTGGGCAAACACGGACCCCTGGACACACCAGGGATGGGATCAGATGCCTAAGAAGAGTAAGCAACTCCCGTGGATCAGTTACAACCGCCGTGAGGCCTATATCCTGATAAGGTAAACGGAGTTATCCGTAGTTAAAATCAGTGCCAAGAACAGCCTAACAATCGGTATCGAAACACGTCAGACAGCATTTGACCCAATGATGTAAAAGTTATACGGTACCAATTTTGATGCACCAGATGCGCATTTCGACAAATAATGTCTCTTCAGTGATGCTCAACCGAAATGTTTGAAATCCAAAATAACTATGAAGTTTTAGAGCTAAATATAGCCAAAAACAGCGTGCCAAAAAAGTGGAACCAAATTCATCCAAGGATAAGAGCTATGCATGAGGGAGATAATCTTTAATTTTGAAATGAATTTCTAAATTTTGTAACAGCAATTAAATATACATCCGTATTTTCAAGTTAGTAACGAAGTACTTAGCTACTGGGCTGTAGAGACCCTCGGGGACTAACAGTCCACCAGCAGAGGCCTCGACCCAGGGGTCATAATGTAAAACTTATACGGTACCAATTTTGATAGGTTGTATTGATGAACTAGATGGTTATAACGGCCATAGAATTCGCGAAATACTGGCTTGTAGATTTTAATGCCATTACTTGGTGGAGGTAATGATGTTAGCCTATGAAGGATATTTTACCGGTACTTACATAATGTATCTTAAGCACCACATCATCTTTACATACTAGTTTTATGAAATTTTATGGATTTTGTCAACAAAAAAAGGAGTTTATTTGATAGCTAATCTCTCATACGGCTACTCTTTGTCTCGATCTGCTGCTTTCTTTCTTTACGAGGAGAAATTTCACTTCGTTGATAATTTGTGATTTGATATGGCTGCACCAGTAAACAAAGAGATTTAATATTCAACAGAACATTATGAAACCACACTACTCTGTTGATAAAATTCAGATTGGGTATCGTCAGAGTGGTGCAAGTTCTATCCGTGTGTATGTTAATTAATGTGAACTTTTTTTTTTGGCAGTTATATGAAGATGAAAAATCTAATAGTGAACGATTAAAGCGTGAACTAGCTGACACAAAAAAAGAACTCTTGGAGGCTAAAGGAGAACTAGACAGGCTGGTCAAGCGAAGCGAGCAGGCACGGGTATCTGACACTAACGAAAAAAGGGTGAGTAGCAGGCTCGAGTATGTGACACTAACGAAAAAAGGGTGAGTAGCAGGCTCGAGTATGTGACACTAACGAAAAAAGGGTGAGTAGCAGGCTCGAGTATGTGACACTAACGAAAAAAGGGTGAGTAGCAGGCACAGGTTTCTGACATTAACGAAAAAAGAGCGAGTTTTAGTGAATTGTATCAGTAAACTGTCAAACTTAGTATTAATACCCCACCCACCTCACACACCCCTGTGTCAGAGCTGCATAATTTCCTGATTTACCAAAAACACTGTGCAGTCTTAAAAATACTGATATGTTAAAGGGTTGTTTATCAAGTTTGACAGTTTTAAGTTGATGACTGAATACTATTAGTTACACAGTTAGTGACCTGATACGGAAAAATACATGGTGTGAAAAGAAAACCCGTATCGGGCTCGGCTTCGCCTCGCCCGATACGGGTTTTCTTTTCACACCATGTATTTTTCCGTATCAGGTCACTAACTGACTGTGTAACGAATTTATCACGTCGAAGACCTCTAACTGTATATGTGGGAGTCTATATCATACAACTTAGTCAAATGTCTTTCCTTTTGAAATGCCTGCAAGTCGAACCCGACGATAAATAAAATTACTCGCCCAATACGGATTTTACTCGCATGATACGGTTTTTTTCACGGCGTCATGTGACCAAGATCTGACCAATCAGATTTCAACAATTTTGTCTGAGGCGTGATAAATTAAATTCTGTCTTGTTGATGACTGAGTACATTAAATTCTGTCTCGTTGATGTGTGGTTGATGACTGAATACATTAAATTCTGTCTCGTTGATGTGTGGTTGATGACTGAATACATTAAATTCTATCTTGTTAGCTTGTTGATGTGTGGTTGATGACTGAATACATTAAATTCTATATTGTTAGCTTGTTGATGTGTGGCTGATGACTGAATACATTAAATTCTATATTGTTAGCTTGTTGATGTGTGGTTGATGACTGAATACATTAAATTCTATATTGTTAGCTTGTTGATGTGTGATTGATGACTGAATACATTAAATTCTAGTTATCTTATTGATGTGTGGTTGGGTTATGTTCATAGAGTGTAACTAATTTTCATTCATTAAAATGTTTTCAGGAAAAAAGGGCTTTAGAAAGAAAGTTATCAGAATTAGAAGAAGAATTAAAGGTAAGATTTGAAATGTAGCCTTGTAGTCTAGCAGTGTGTTTCTCTTCTCATTGTAAGGGGGGGGGGGGGGGGGGGGGTACTAAATGTCTATTGACACTGTCTCTCTTTTCTCTATTGCTTCAGTAGTCTGAACAACATTTTACAGTATGTAATCTTCTATGTCAGGGCAGGAGGAGTTATCTCTCTTTCTATGTTGATTCTCAAATTTTTGATGGGGAAAATTATCCATGTCCGGGTTCAAAACTTTTTAAATTATTTTATGAATTATAAAGATGACATTTTTTTGGTCAATATAAATATTTTGTGATATGTTATGAAGTTGGTAAAAGTTTGGCCTGGGCAGTAATTATACATATATCTAGTTGGAAATTATTTTAGATAGTTTTATGAACAATATCAGCTCATTGCAAGAAATGCTCAGTCTTACATGTGAACTCCCTAAAACTGCTAGTGTTAACAACATATCTAGGCTATTATAAAGGTTATGGGTACACTATTGGACACAAATTGTCACCCGAATGAGATTTAAATGTCTTGTGGCCAAATGTTAAACAATCCATCAGGACAATTAACATGAAAATGCATCTCATCCATCAGGACAAATAACATGAAAATGTAATCGTCCAGACATAATTTCCTCTTGACCAGAAATTTTTCAAAAGTTTAGAATATCACAACTGTTTGACTGCACCAGATATCCTGAAACACAGCTTTCCACATTCTTATTAATGTTGCAAAACATTCTACTTTCATTTTCAAATTTCAAACCAATGAAAAGAAAATTTCTGTTAAAAATTTTTTTTATTGAACTGTTTTGTTTTTTAAATTTCAATTTTAATAATTGATGTATTTTATTGATAATTTTACACGGCAACTTTGATTCAGAAGGAACAGGGACCAAATCAAATTTCTGATGTCAACAAAGTAAAAACAACTTTTTATTTTGTTTAATGTATCAAGTTGAGAAACTTTACAGATTATACTGATTGGGAAAAAATTCTCTTTCATACAAAACAACATTTGCTTCTCAGTCACGAGTTTGGACAGGTGTTGGATGAGTTTAGTTAGCAACTGTTCAGAGTTCTAGGACGTCTCCATATGAGTGAAATGTTAAACAATATAAAATCAATCAGAGTTCTAGGTCGCACAAAATTTTGGTCTTCATTAATAAGAAGAAGTGCACCCATAACTTTTGTACAGACTGTAGAAACTGCTTTAGCTTGATCACAATATGCACAATGGTTGCCATGGTTACAGGTGGCTTTGTACACTTTATTTCCAGCATATGAACAAATTTAAGGCAGAAAACGCCAAACTAAAGGAGGAGAACCGGGCCCTCACCCGAGTTATTTCCAAACTCTCTAAATAGGTAACCTCACTAACGACTGCATTGTGCTCCATTCAGTTTTAGTTGGGTTTTTTTTTATTATTATTATTTTTTTTTTTTTCCTCAGAGCATTTTTTAGATGGGATACCTGGTCTCTAGCCCCTCCCCCTTCCCTCGTTCCCTGGAGAATTAACAGGTTAGGTGGGATACCTGGTCTCTAGCCCCTCCCCCTTCCCTCGTTCCCTGGAGAATTAACAGGTTAGGTGAGATACCTGGTCTCTAGCCCCTCCCCCTTCCCTCGTTCCCTGGAGAATTAACAGGTTAGGTGAGATACCTGATCTCTAGCCCCTCCCCCTTCCCTCGTTTCCTGGAGAATTAACAGGTTAGGTGAGATACCTGATCTCTAGCCCCTCCCCCTTCCCTCGTTTCCTGGAGAATTAACAGGTTAGGTGAGATAACTGATCTCTAGCCCCTCCCCCTTCCCTCGTTTCCTGGAGAATTAACAGGTTAGGTGGGATACCTGGTCTCTAGCCCCTCCCCCTTCCCTCGTTCCCTGGAGAATTAACAGGTTAGAGTAGACATGAGTGCCTTGTCGGATACACTGGGTCAAATGAACTCTCTATGCTGTATTATTTGATAATTACACAAGTTCATTGTGTTAGTAGAAGAAACTTTTACATATAGTGATTTGGCAATATTTCATTTGAAAATTTTGTTTGTCTTTCCGACACTTTGTGAGGATGGTATTGTGCATTTTGAAAGAAAAGAAAGGGGGTGGGGGGGGGGGGTGGGTTATGAATTGCCTTGTCTTTCAATTCCAATCCAGAGATGTAACTAAAATGAACTACACAAGGAATTACTACTGATTATTCCAAGTTCTCTATTTGTACTCCAACAAAATTGTAGGTTAATTAGGAGCCAGTAATTGTTCTGATTGGTGTTTTAGTAGTTTAGTGGGAAGTGTGCCCCCAGATTTAGATTCCCATGGGTTCAGGTCATAGCATCCTATGCATTTTCTAAATTTTGTTGAAGCATGAAACAGTTTTATGTACTGCAAAACTTCATATACATCGTACACTCTGCCACATCTCTTCTCACACACAATGCACTCCTAGAGGATTGTAAACATACCATGGCTAACAGTGGAAAGCACTGGGTGCATGACAAAAGGTATGACGTACTGCGGCCCAGTAACACATGACATTTTTAAGAGCTAGTGATGGCTGCTTGGAGCCACGGATCTTTTGGATTTAATTCACACCTGTCGGGGTAGAGATGGCTACTTGGAGCCACGGATCTCTCTGATTTAATTCACACGTGTCGGGGTAGAGATGGCTGCTTGGAGCCACGGATCTCTCTCGGATTTAATTCACACGTGTCGGGGTAGAGATGGCTACTTGGAGCCACGGATCTCTCTGATTTAATTCACACGTGTCGGGGTAGAGATGGCTACTTGGAGCCATGGATCTCTCCGATTTAATTCACATGTGTCGGGATAGAAATGGCTGCTTAGAGCCACGGATCTCTCGGATTTAATTCACACGTGTCAGGGTAGTTTTTACTTTTGTAATCGACATTTCCAGGGTGTGGGTCTGTAGTGTAGATTTAAATTTGTACCAGAATGTCTGTCAATCTTACCGTAGTGGTTATGTAGAACGATTAGTAACAGATTGGTGATTGGTATCCATGTCACTATATATTGTTATACACCTTTAATTATCTGTCCTATATAAAACTAATACAATTTAGAACCAGCATTGTACCTGTTAGGCTAACTCTTATACTTGTGGTCTATTGACCGGTCAACAGTTTATGAACTGTAGGGGGGGAGGGGGGGATAGTCTGCCCTATTTCTATTGGCTATGCAAGTCATGTGATTCTCGGTCTGCTGTTTTGTTTACCTAATGGTGAGACTCTCTGATTTGACTGATGATGAAATACACTGTCAGAACGCAGAGTAGAAACACGAGACATATATTAATTATCAGTTTAGATATTGGGCAGGTTTTCTTTTAAACTTAGTCTAGTGGATAAGCTGATAAATGTTTGCAATCACTGTTTTGTTAAAAGTTTAAAGTCAACAAACCATATGCATCTAGTAAAAACCTAAAAATGAAGGTGTATGAACAAAACAGTTATAGACTGTGTCCTTGGACAACAGCTGTTTTGTTTGACCCTCAGCCTGCGGCTTTGGGCAACAGATCTATTCTCAGGTCAAACAAAACGGCTGTTGTCTGAGGACACAGTCAATAAAGTTCTGTCTATTACAGATTTTAAATACAACTTGTATTCTGACCCACAGTGTTGAACAGTTTTAAATTTTCCGGTATCGCCAATGCTGGGGGAAAAAAACACAGATTTGTCGATGCTTGAACATTGACAGGGATTTTTATGCACATTACTTGGTTTAAGTAAAGTTGCCAAAGTGTTTTTCAAATGTTTAGTTCACTGATTGTTTTAATACTTAGTACAGGACAGTAGATTTTTATATTGATAGCTTAGTACAGATAGCTTAGTACATGTCACTGATTGTTTTAATACTTAGTACAGGACAGTAGATTTTTATATTGATAGCTTAGTACATGTCACTGATTGTTTTAATACTTAGTACAGGACAGTAGATTTTTATATTGATAGCTTAGTACAGGACAGTAGATTTTTATATTGATAGCTTGGTACATGTCACTGATTGTTTTAATACTTAGTACAGGACAGTAGATTTTTATATTGATAGCTTAGTACAGGACAGTAGATTTTTATATTGATAGCTTAGTACATGTCACTGATTGTTTTAATACTTAGTACAGGACAGTAGATTTTTATATTGATAGCTTAGTACAGGACAGTAGATTTTTATATTGATAGCTTAGTACAGGACAGTAGATTTTTATATTGATAGCTTAGTACATGTCACTGATTGTTTTAATACTTAGTACAGGACAGTAGATTTTTATATTGATAGCTTAGTACATGTCGTTATCTTACCATCGTAAGTTTTTGCATGTTTTATAAGTGAAATACAACATATCATGTACATTGATATTCAGTTTACATACTCATTAATATTCGTAGATTTCTCCAAAAAATATTTTACTCTATCACGTGCTGTTATATGATATACTCCACAGGAAATTTGCTTTTTTGGGGGGGGGGGGGGGGGTTAAAAACCTCAAAAGTTGTTTTCACTTGCTCACAGCTTGAAACCAAATGTTAGCTAGACAGTATAAGAAATTCTGCACATCATCATGATCATATATATATATAATTCAGTCAGTGTTGCTCTTGACTTTGTCATTGCCTTTTTTTGGGGGGGGGGGGTGAATTTTTTTTTTTTTTTTTTTTTGGTGCTTTTGGGGGGGGTGCTTTTTTTTTTTTTTTTTTTTTGGTGCTTTTTTATCAACAATGGAATGGTGCTATTGTGATCACAGCAAAACATATATATCTGAGTGGTACATCTAATATTGCTTGTCTGCCAGCAACATGTCTTAATTCCTGTCAATCTGATTAAAACCAGATCCTGAGATCCGCTCACTTAGATCGCTACACTAGGATCTGACGTAACCCCATAGGGGGTCATGTCCGCATGACCTTTCGCTTGGAATATTCATGAGAACTATCAGCCAGTCAGATTGTGCCATACAGGCAATGGTGGCTATTTAGGCGGTTCCTGGCAATTCGTAAACAAATTGCTGTAATCTCTCTCCCACGAAGTTTATTCCACACTGTAAATTTGTATATTCTCGCATAACGAATTTTAAACTTTCCCAATAATGCCTAATCTATTCCGTTCATTCAAACAACAAAACGTACAATATGAAATATACCCAAATTAAATTAATTGTGAATTCAGATCTATGTATGAATAGGGACGGGTACGAATTGAATAGTTTTCAAGATGGTTTACTTAAATAACGCGAGGAATTTAACGCCAGTCGACGTAAACGGTGCATTGTGACGTCGCATCTAGCTGCGATATGTTTTCTTTCAAACTCCATCCAGATTTTTTAACGTTTGAATGAAAGAAAACCCGCAGAGAAAACAGACGTTGTTTAAATCGCATGTTTTGAAAGGTGTGCAGTCGTCTGTCAAACGCGCAGCCATTTTTTTTTTTTTTTTTTTTTTTTTTTTTTTTTTTTTTTTTTTGCATCTCTAGCGTAAATAATGACGCAAAGGTTCATGGGAGAAAAATTATCGTTGGTATAAATCGACAGGGTCAATTTGATTGGCTTAACGAAAGGTCATGCGGACGTGACCCTATATGGGGTTACGTCAGATCCTAGTGTAGCGATCTAAGTGAGCGGATCTCAGGATCTGGTTTCAATCAGATTGTAATTCCTGTAAATAATAAGTAAAAATAGAAAAGATATATCTAAACACCATACACATCATTCAAAATCTGCTATTGCCATATTAATGCTCATCTTGTTAGAGACATACAAGTGCTTAGCTTTCATATTCATAGCTTGACCTTGCAGTTTGCCAATTTCACTTACTAGAATTCATTTTGTTAGTATCTTGTAGGTGTTATCAAATTGAAATTGCTGATAAAAGTTTTCATTCTTCACATGTTTCAGAAAATGGAAATCTTAAAAGAGGACAACAAACGACTAAAAGAAGAAAATGGTGCATTGATCCGGGTCATAAGCAAGTTGTCCAAATAAGGACCAGTTTATGGAACCAGTCAACTATGTCTAGGCAATTCTCAGTGCAATGTATCGGACAGATTTTGTTTTAATTATGTATGTAATTGTTATATGTCTTCCATAGAATCAGTTCAGGTTTTAGAATATTGTGGATGGAAGAAAACCAGGTGTAAGAAGCTTATTCTAGCTGGGTTTTTTTTTTGTTTTTGTTTTTTTTTATATTTACTTAAAATACAACTTTTTTGTATTATTTAGAATTTTTCAAAAGGCCTCCTAATAACTGTTCGAATTTATGAATGATACCATTTTTTGTAAAATTATTATTTTAATATGGCAGTGTTCAGAAAAAGAGAAGATTACTCTTAAAGGGAAAGTCAGGTCATCTAAGCATACACAATATGTTTTGATGTTCATTGTGTAAATCTGCTGTTCAGTGTGCTTATATAACCTCACCTCGGCCAGTTGATCTCGAAGCTTTAGGTGATCAAAACCTTAGAAAGAAGTCTTTCACCGATCAGAGATGTTTATTATCACAGTCAATGTGTTGTGTCTGGAAAAAAAATAGTGCATACAAAGTTCCGGCTGTGGAGTGATCCACAGATGTAATATATTTGTTTCTTATCCAGACTTTTCTGTTTTCATTGTGGAGTAGGGGGGAAGGAGGTGGATTTATTTTAGTTAGATAGTGCGTGCCCAGAAGTGTGGAGAATATATTAGTCTCTCTGTTCATTGTGAACTTTAACAAATGAGTTAAATGTGCTCTATCCTAATCTACAAGTTTTTGCATAGAATTTGTAAACTTTTGAAACCATGGACAAAAAACAATGCAACCAATATCTACACACTGCTTCCTGTTTGTTTTGTTACGAGAGCACTGGTAACAGTGTTCAATAAATTTTTTTCATTATTACAATTTCTCCCTCCCTCCTTTTTTTCCATTTTGGTTGTTTTTTCTTTGTTTTGCTTTGCTATATTTTTTTTTTTTTTTTTTGGTTGAATTTTCGTCAGAGTTAATAGATGGGTGATGGAGACTTGTGATTCAGGAACCTCACCGAGTTGTACATTTTCAGTTTTGTCGCAGTCCCCTCCCCCTTAACATTGCATTTATTTTATGAACAATAAGCACAGTTCTCTAAAGTCTTGTATTTTTGTTGACTAAGCTATGTGTAAAGATTAGTTTTATGTCCAGTAAATTCCTGAATTTTGCAAAATTCTCTTTCACACTTTTAATGCTTTCTCCTTCATCTTTAAACCCCAATGACATTTTAAGTGGCTTTGCCAAATTTATTTGAAGGCTAATCTTTAGTTTGAATTCTGAGAACCAGTGATATGATTAGAGATGTGTATTGGACAGGTTCTGGAGTAAAGGCTGGTGATGTTGAGGGCGTGTCCCTCTGGAATTAAATAGTCTGGTTATTTGTCCATCCAAGTTCATTTTCTTTCCTGACTAATACAGATATTCTTATATTTTATTACCAAAGTTTCAAACAAATATTCACATTTTTATACTGAAGAATACATATACATGTAATGTACGCATTTCATGGAAGATTTTATCAATGAGATGGCGTTTCTTATTTTCATTTCTGAACAGCTGACCGTCGGGATTCTTATAATGTAACAGTAGAAATTGAGATGTACTACTGTAAAAACAGCTTTTGTGCTGATTCTGGGCGTACTTGATGAAGTACCCCGTAGTACCGCAAGTACCGATTCTGATGCTAGCGCTATACTGTGTGTATTGACTAACACCTAGCCCACTAGACAGATGAAATAACTATATATATATATATATGTATGTATACATTGGCTGACTAGTACTAATTTATTCTGTGTATCAGCATTTATTTCACGTGATGAGGGACCTGTAGAGGACAGACAAGCGACATGTTTTGTATGTGACGGCCTCAGATCCTTGTATCATGTAGATAGAATTCGTCATATGGTGCTATATATACCACTGGTTTCCATAGCGATTTTTATTATTATTATGTAAATTGTTTGGGTTTTTTTGTTTGTTTGTCTTTTTGCTTGTTTTTGTTGACATGGTATAAAGCTAATCTGTCAAATCTGGTCATGTCACCTTTAATCATTCAAAAGTAATCATGGAGGGATAGTGTTGTGATTCACTCGGAATCCATCAAGACAGCAGAGGTTCCTGGGTCCATCGAGACAGCAGAGGTTATCGGGACAGGAGAAGTTTCCCGGGTCCATTGGGAGAGCAGAAGATCCCGGACTAATCAGACACAGGTAAACATGAAGCGGACTTTAGGAGCCATCCTACCTGTGTTTATTGTATGTCAGAACAGCAAACCGTGAAATTCACAGAATGAGGACGTAAAGCAGTGTATGAATATCAGTTAAATTCACGGAACTAGGACGTAAAGCGGTGGATTGAACAGTGTATGGATATCAGTTAAATTCACGGAACGAGGACGTAAAGCGGTGGATTGAACAGTGTATGAATATCGGTTAAATTCTGTTTCATGTTTCTCAGGACGAGTCACTAGTCAATTTACGGTACTTGGAGCATTTGGTCTGAAATTCAGACCGAGGCCACTGGTTTGTGTATAGTCCTTTACATGTACATAATGATCATCACAAACAATTCTTATGGACTAAAACTTTGATGGAAACTTAAAGTACCAATATGAATGGGTTTTTTATTACAGATATAAGGAAAGTGTCTTTCTCTGTTGGGTATCTTTTCAATCTACAGCAGCTGTAGAGGTATGAATTTTCTAACATAAAGCTGCCACATTGAACCTACATAACATGTGTTGTCTTTGTTTACCAGTCATTGGCTCTGCCACCTCTTATCATCTACTGTATTGTGGAACCAGTTCATGAGATTATTGTTTTGAATATATATATATTATATAGTGCATTGTGTAAATCTGTTATATAGTTTGTTTTCTGTTGTATTTATAGAAATTATTGGAGTAGAAGAATTCCAAAACCTCTTCTAATTGCACACACACAGATAAATATATATTAGATCCTAAGTAGAAGTAAATATCCACACAAGTAATAGGATGATTAAGAAAAATCAGAATGCTGAAAATCACTGAATCACTTTCATTTTCCATCTACAGATGCCTGAGATAAATGAACCACCGTTTGAGTTATTTTTGGTGTTCTGGGGTTTCGTTATTTTCTATATATAGCTTTACTTCCTCGTTCCCTTACTTTTGGCACATTTCTCCAAGAAGAATCAGGAGGTGGCAGATCACGTGATCAACCTACCCAAGATTCCTCTTGTTAAATGGCTGCTTTTCACGGTGACATGTTGGACCCTGAATTAGTAGGGGAGTAATGAAGTTGCAGTTTAGTATCTTTGAACGGTTTTAGCGATTTTCCTAAAGGGGAGGTCATGCAGAAGTGATTTATTGATTGCGACTTTACACAGTTTTGGCAATATTTCAGCCATTTTACAGCGGCATTAATTTTGTTATTTTATTTTCTGTGTATAAGATACTTCCATGTAGTGTATTTTGAGGTAGAATTTACAGCATAATCAGTTTTACTGTGTCAGACAATGGGAAAACTTCAGTGTCAGGAAATGATGACAATTTTTCCTCATTTTCCTACATTTTGCGTATTTTAAAGTTGGATGTCTTAAGCTGTTATTTCAAACTTCCAAAGTAAAATACTCTACAGGTGACATGTTGGACCTGAAATTTGTAGGAAGATGAAAATTGCATTATTTATAGAGATGTTGATTTGATTAACTTGTGATTTAACAGTTCAAATTT